>NW_027498306.1:0-43041 GCF_021521415.1 Bidens hawaiensis | reverse complement strand
ACTTACGCGAACGATGAATGGAACAAGAGATAATCGAGGTCAAAGGGTCTTGAAGCTTGAAAGTCAAACCGTAGATGAAAGAACTTAAACAAACTTTATGAAATTGATATATGGAATGGGAATTTCGTGGGATATAGGGTTGATGGCTGGAAATCAGTAGTTATTAGGGTTTAGATATGTGTTTTGATTAAATATAATAGGTTATAGCTTGTTTGTGAAGTAATCCGCTCGGGACTAAAACAATGATGGGTAAAAGACACAATGACGAACAAAAAAAATGATGAGCAAAAAGACGCAGCGACGTAATTATTATTATTATTATTATTATTATTATTTTTATCTTTAATATGAGTACCAATCGAAAAACACAATGACTAGAACCTATAATACAATCCATAGAAAACCCAACTAAAAACATAATGATCAACTAATAACACAATGTATAAAACCCACTAATTTTTTTATTTTTCTATAGCAATATAATGTTCATATTAAAGATAAAAAACGCTTGTTATTATGGTGATTTTTTTTTAATTTTCGTATGAAAAAGTTATGTGCGTTTTAAAATGATAGGGGAATTAACATTTGTTTTGCATGTGGAGAGTGAAAGTCAGCAAATGTTTGTTATTCCTTTTATACCATCTTCATTAATTTTTTTGCTTAAAATAATCACAACAATTCAAATATATTATCAATGGACTAGAATGCTTATCACACTTCTCATTTTTTGTGATCATTTGTATTTTAACTTTATCCCCATTATCAATACCAAAACCCTATGTAACATCGTTTTTTTTTGTTTTTTTACATATGTGATATATGTTGTTACGTTTAATACAAAACATCAAAAAATTGAAAAAAAATTGTTTTGCTATTTTTTACTAACTTTTACATATATTTTCAGAAGAGAGAAAAATATATTTTAACCATTACATTTTTATTAACTTTAATTGTGAACCACAAGATTCAAACTTTAATTAAAGACATGTGGCTGAAAATGAGTTTTAGAGTTTTCTCAACCCAAATGCGTTATTATTTTATCCTAATCTTATATATATGTGTGTGTGTGGGGTGGGGGGTGGGGGATCAAATGAAAACTCCTCTTAAAAAGAAAACTTAAAAACTCCTAAAAAATTATTTTTAACTTTTTTTAAAAAAATTTGTAGTTTTTTATTAATTACTGATACTGTCCCTCCCTCCCTCCCTCCCCCAGAAAAAAAATAAAAAACTTTGTCGGTGTAGTACACATGTGTAATAGTGTGCATTGCGTATATGCAAGATTGTGGTATTGCATAGAATACAAAACTATTGCACATATTTGATACACACTATTGTATATATGCAATATAAGAACAATACACACATCGAATACACATTAATACGTATGTGTGATATAACATTAATGCACTACATCGATTTTTATTTATTTATTATTATTTTTTTGCATATAATACAACACTACTGCACATATACAATACACAAATACTGAATATATGCAATTAAACACTATTGAACATAAAAATACATAGTAATATACATGTGCAATAGTGGCGGAGCCACCCTATGGTCGAACCCGGTCTTTTTTCAGTTTTAAATATAACCTATAGTATCGAGCCATTGAGCGAACACATTCTTTTTCGACGAGAGAACCCAGTGTCATTCTAAAAAACCAAACCCATATAGCTTTTAAACCGGATTGTAACATCTCATTTATTTGTGAAATCATTTCATCATCAAGCCCCAAGTATATTAATTATTAACTTTTTAAAATAAATAAAATTAAAATCCAAACAAAATATATAAATATTAGAAACGAATAATTTAAAGCAACCCTCGTAATAAGAGGGATAAAATCTAGTGTGTGTGTGTGTGTGTGTGTGTATGGAGATGGATCAAATACAAATAAAAAGTTTGTACTAAACATACAAACTGAGCAAAACCAACACACCACATCTCCATCTTCTTCCCCATCCACCACAAAATCACCGAACTCCAATCACTCCACCGCCAACCTCCGCCACTTTTCCTTCAACCAAGGCTCCATTGCCTCGCAATTCCCCACGGCAGCACCTTCTCAATTCCCCATCACGCAACCGCCTCTGCCTAATTCAATTGATCCTATGGCCATCACGCCTCCACCTCAAACTCCCAACCGTCAAGCGCTTATCAATTCGTCATTGTCCGCATCTATCAGATTCCGGCCACCGGACCTCGTCGATCGTCGTTTCTTATTGTCGTCGTTCATGCCTAGGTTACAAATTTGTGAATCAAATTGAATCTTTTGCGAATATTGATTGCTTAATTGAAACCTGCAAATCGAAGTAATACATCAATTGAAGCTAATTGATATTTCCAATTGAAGAAAATTGCCGTGGATATTTGAGGAAGATGAAGAAGCATATTCAATAATTACTCTACCTACAATATAATTACTATATTTGAAACACGTAGTGTAATTTGAGGAGGAAGAAGCAGATACTACAATTACTCTACTTACAAAATAATTACTCTAGTTGAAACTAGTATAATTTGAGGAGGAAGAAGCATATACTACAATTACTCTACTTATAAAATAATTACTCTAGTTGAAATAAGTAGTATAATTTGGTGTAATAGTATAGGGTAATTATCTGTGTTAGTATTGTAATTCGTTTACGAGTAGTGTAATTATTAGTACAATATTTTATTTTTTGTCGCATAATCACTCTACTTGAGAACTGTAATTACACTATGTTATTTGTATGTTTAGTATGCTAATTTAATTTGTACAATAACCTTCCCCTCTATATATATATAATGTCTTAGTTAGAAGAATATCATTGATATAGTTGAGAATTTTTAGAACTACTAAAGTTTTTCTCTTACTTTTTATTCTGTATTTAATTTATCATATTAGCATGTACCATCTAACCTGCACACCATATTATTTGAAACCTCACCAATGGGTGATGGGTCCGGATATCCCCATGGTGACTTTTCTTTATTGCGATACTTGGTTTTAGTAATTCAAATTTAACCTCGTTGGCCGGTGTTAAGCAGGACTTCAAATTTACACCATAACAGTCTCAAGTTTCAAACTGCTGGCTTACAATGAGTGTAAGGCCCCGTTACCGGTAACCCTACTTTCGTGTTGGATTTACTCATAAACACAGTTCTAACTATCAGAGTTGATTAAAACATTTACGCGGAAAATAAAACTTTCATAAAACATTACAATATTTCACAACTTGTCCCAAAACATCCCTTGTCTTCCACATTAAAACATTAAAATTAAAACATCGTAAGTCTTCAAATGCCAGACTCCTGTTCAGTGCCATGTGTCTCCTCAAGCGAGCTGCCTCATCCTACTCACCTGCGTGCATACTGAAAGTCAGCTACGCTGAGTGAGTTCTAGTTAATCACATAATCATACAATACCTTCTTACATTTCATACTTAATCTCTTAACTTTCTTTCATATACACCTAAGTGCTCTTACCTTCATTTTTACTTTCTTACTTTCTTTACATACATAATCATACGTTCATTTTTACCTTCATACTTTCCTTACATACATAATCATACTTTTTAAAGAGCCTTTCGCCCTATAACCTCACAGATATTATAAGGGTCTGGTCCCTTGTTTTCGAATATTAGAAGGGTTCGATTCCCTAACATCACAGATATTATAAGGGTCTGGTCCCTATCATCACAGATATTATAAGGGTCTGGTCGTAGTTTTCGAATATTAGAAGGGTTCGATTCCCTAACATCACAGATATTATAAGGGTCTGGTCCCTATCATCACAGATATTATAAGGGTCTGGTCCCTAGTTTTCGAATATTAGAAGGGTTCGATTCCCACTTCGTTACCATACAACCATACATCATACCTCAGGTATTATTAGGGCTCGGTACCCTTTTCGTAACCATACAACCATACATTATCATTTCTTTCTTCTATTATCACTACCATGCTCATATACATAACATACATAACATTCTTACCTATACCTAGCGTTACAACCTGACAGTACGTGCAATATCCGAAGATCGTTCACGTACCATCAAGCAATCATTCTTACATAACACATATATCACATAGGGCATACACTTATCACTTAGGATAAATGTATTAACAACACATCAAGAATGCACACAGCCCCGAAAACATAACAAGGAATGGGGCTAGAAACTCACCTGAACACGGTTACGTTCACCGTTAATCGTAATTCCTTTCTTCAGTTGTGCACGGCTGACTGTATAACAAGTATACGTATCAATTAACTATCACTTCTCATAATGTATTTCTATCTTTATATGACCCACAACGAACGGGGGTCCGGGGGCAGCGCCCCTGGCAGCGGGGTCTAGGGGCGGTAGCCCCTAGCAGGGTCCAAGGGGCAGAGCCCCTGGCTGGGGTCGAGCTGCCAGGTCAGCTTGGAAAAATTTTATTTCCATTAACTGTCTTAACACATTTTTCATTAGATTTTTAATTTATTTTCTAAACGAACTTGGCTTTAGGCGAAGTTAAACCTCAGGCGAACTTAGCTTTAGGCGAAGTTAAACCTCAGGCGAACTTAGCTTTAGGCGAAGTTAAACCTCAGGCGAACTTAGCTTTAGGCGAAGTTAAACCTCAGGCGAACTTGTCATCAGGCGAACTTAGCTTGCAGGCGAAGTTCATCAGGCGAACTTAGCTTGCAGGCGAAGTTCATCGCTTGAAGGCGAAGTTACCCAGATGAAGGCGAAGTTGCCCAGATGAAGGCGAAGTTGCCCAGATGAAGGCGAAGTTGCCCAGACAGCCTGCTGTTTGGTTTCTGTCCAACATTTCGAGCGATTTTAACACCCCCGCTATGGTTCAATATCACCCACTACGCTTCCCGACCATTTCCGGTCACTTAACACTAAAAAGATTGGATCTTTAAACTTCAAAGTTCAAGAATCTTACCTTTTTGAGCTTGTTGGATCTTGTTTCCTTGCTTAATCACAACCAACCGCTCTCTCTTCTCTCTCGGATCTTGGTCTCTCTCTCTACGGCTCTCGGCCTCTCTCTCTCTCTTCGGATCTCGGCCGCTGGTCGGCTTGTGTATGGGGTGTGTGTGTGTTTTGGAAGTGTGAAGGAATAGATGTAAATGAAGATATTTTTGGGTTTAGGGGATATTTATATCCCTTAAATCCCATTCTCATTTAACCCATCTCAATTAATCCAAGTCCCTGATCCGCTCCTACCCGATATTAATAATTAAAAACGTGAAATCACTAACATAACTTTCTTTATTCAACATTATAAATTTTAGGATGTTACAATGAGTTTTTCATTAACGCAGTTAAATTCTGTTAGTTTTTGCTGACGCAGAAGATGACATTGGCGACAACGTAGAAAAAAATGCTTTTGTTACACATCATCAACCATGCCATCATCCACTTAAGCCAAAACTAAAAAAATCTAACCCTGTTAGTGAAAAGTTCATTGTGAGCCAATAGTTTCAAATTTGGGACTGTTGTATATTTTTAAAGTTCGGCTTAGCACTGGCCAACAAGGTAATGTTTAAATTATTAAAATCCAATATCCCTTCTTACTTGTCATGCCTCACCACATAAGAAATTAAATCAAAATTGTCATATTCAACCCTTTAAATTTTTCTTAAACGATTTTCTTTTTAGAAAAAAAAAAGTTTCAAAATCACTTTATTTAAAAAAGACAATAATGCTTTTTATAACTAAATGAGAAAAATATTAAAAAAAAGCTTAAAAAATACTTTCTCTAATAAAAACCAAAATTTATTTTTATAATATTTCTATAGTTAATATTTTCAGGCAAATTGGAAATAAATAATCCCACTTTTTGTGTATTGTCCGACAATAATTTCAACTTTAAAAATCACTATCAACGGTCCAGCATTTCAGCTATTTTTGTCTCAATGGTCCTTGGTTAAAAAACACTTAACGTCGTTAAGTATTTTCCGAGTTTCAAACCGATGTTTTAGGGATTTTGATCAGAAGAAGGATATGAGTCGACTGATGTAAAACTTATCTCGAAACGGTGATCCAAATGACAAAACAGTGTTTCAATTCGGGTGTTTGAATTTACAACTAACAAAAATCAAGCCATTTGAATCACCGTTTAGAGATAAGATTTACATCAGTCGACTCGTATCATTCTTCCGATCAAAAGCCCTAAAACATCGGTTAAAAGCTTGAAAAAAACTTAACGACGTTAAGTGTTTTTTAACGGAGGACATTGAGACAAAAATAGCTGAAAGGTTGGACTGTTGGTAGTGATTTTTAAAGTTAAGATTATTATCGACCAATACACAAAATGTGAGATTATTTATTTTCAATTAGCCATATTTTCAATTTTTTTTATATATTTGTTATTGTATGCTCCCGATCCAAACAAAGAAGAAAGCCAAATCACATTGATTTTTTGTTTGTCATTATGAGAAAAGAAAAGAGCCAAGCTTGTTTATCAAATCAAAGTTATTTTTTTTATTAACAAAAAAAATACTGTTTGCTTTTGGAAAATGTAAATTATCTAAAAAAACTAATCTTAAAAAACACTCTCTAAAAATTAAAGAAAAAAACGTTTTTTGTTATTTTAAATTAGTTTAACTTTAATGAATATAAAAAACAAAAAAAGATTTCTTTAAAGAAATAGAAAAAACATTTTTTAAAACAAAAATATTTGAATTGTATTAATGTCATATTTGAATGATGGAGCATGTTTAATAAAAATTAAGGGATATATATATATATATATATATATATATATATATATATATATATATATATATATATAGGGGAAGGATCAAGAGAAAACTCCTAGTTAGGTAGAAAATTATAAAACTCCTAACCATAGGGTTATATTTGTAAAATTACCCAAAATACATCTTTAACACACCTGACAGCTTCCTTCCTGTGTACGACCTTCCTCTCTACAACTTTCCAATGCGTGATGGACTCTCTCAAATCACCTATAGATCGTGAATCGTTACAACTTGATAATTAAGAACCCTAAATCATCAAATAAATCACAGTTCGTGTCTCTTCATTGTTGATTTCAACCATTAAACATGACATCCGAAGGTACTCTTGAATTCAGACTTTCATCTTCCTTAATGTTGTGTGTTTTTACCGATTTTCATTAGTTTCTTGTTAAACTGATGATATTGCTCTATCTACACATTCTACAATCAAAATTGACTCTATAATTGCAGAATTTGGTGATTTTAGGTCAAAATATCTAAAATTAGGTGATTCTAGCTAAAATAAAACAGCCAAAATCTGGTGATTATAGGTCAAAAACGGTTATTAGCCACGTAAAAGCCATAATTTGTTTGCTTCATGTATTGATTTATGGCTTAATTGGTTATTCATCAACAATTTTAAGAGATATATGAGTATTACAAATGAGTACTAATATGTAATACAGAGTATTACATATATGTAATACTAACAGCATTACATATATGGAAGAATGTTAGTATTACATATATGTAATAATAAAAGAAATATTACGATATGCAGCATCACATTGTTATACATGTTCAGTACCTAGTTTACATATGTTCAATACTGGGTATTGAGTATTACATACGTGTAATAATGTGTAATACCAAGTATTGCATGTATGCAGTATTGTTACTATTACATATTATGTAATATACAAAAAATACTTTATGAATAATCCTTATATTTAGATATTTGTATCTTCTATGTGTTGACAGAATTGCCATGATATTGACATGAGCTCTGCAGTTGACTTTGTCTTTTGCTGATGTAAAATTAGAAATAGTTATCTTAAGGACTATAAGTTTGCCATTTGTTTTGGAATTACATTTATTTGAAGGTTTTAATATTCTTTTGCTGGAATAGTGGAATTAATTTGCCATTAGTTTGTCGTATGTTAGTTTGGAATTAGCTTTCCGTTAGTTTGTCGTACGTAATAAGGAATAATATCATTTGTTGGTTTAAAAATAGTTGGTCAACATTATATTTGTTTGCATAATTCTCTTTATAATTCACAAAATGAAGGGCATTTTAAAGATTTCATTCGAGGACCTGTTTCGGTCTCGGTTTATGATCAGATCATATTGCACGTTTTGGGCTTGACTTTTACATGTCAACATATTAGTCGTGGTGCGGATCTGATTATCAGATTAAAACTTTAATATTTCATTTGCACTCTTTTTTCATGATGCCCGTGTCGCGAACATCATGGTAACAAACGAATAATGATCTATTTCTTTGTTTGTGCAGATAATAAGTGATATTCTTATGGTTGACTTGTATTACACTAAAATGTGATTTTCCATTGGTTACGCTGCCACTCTTATGGTTTGTTTTCACTCTTTAAGTTATGTAGAGTTTATATTAATGGCTTAAAAGTGGTTGGTTGAATTAGATGCTGGATTGGGTTGCTACAAATTTGTTTGGCTGCTACATATATGTTGGATTGCATACATTTTCAGAAAATGTGAAACAACCTCAATGTGTAAACATAAATGTCGATCTTGCATTGAGGCTCTTAAAGTTTTGGACAAAGGAATACCTAATCATATGGGAAGATTTAGAGATACTAACTGGAGGATTTTTTTCATAAACGAACGCACACATAAATCATGGGTTGGAGAAAGCACGCTAACCTGATGAATTCAACGAGAAATAGATGTGGCTGGTTTATCGACGAGGACTGACTTTTTTCATGTTTAAGTATTTGTACTAGAATGTTCATTGAGTTATGAATGCTTTGGTCATTATATATGTATTGCATGTATGTATTCTATGTTTGTACTGCATATGTGTATTAGTTGTTTTACTTGCATCTTAAACACTATATACGCGCACTTCATAATATACAATATTATTTCAACATTATATGTGAATGCATACAATATTTAATGTGCATATGCCGTGCATTTGGTATTGTTTAACAATGTGGCATACACATACATGGTTAAAATATAATATGCATATTAAAACATAATGTTTCTAACACATCCCAATATTTATCACATGCCAGTCACCCATTAACTACTACCATAAATTGCATATTAAAGCAACATGTTTCCATATTCTCTTGGTCAAACTTGTCAACCATAAAATGCGCGAGTGCAATAGGAATACCATTTACAACGAAATGCAACATCTTTCCAAATCCTAGCTCCCGAACAATGCATCGTAGTTTTTTTTATAGCCATGTGATGCCTTTGAATAACTGATGTGGTGACGATCAGGCCCGTATCCCGTGTCATAAAACTACTCTTTGTGTTTTACTCCTTCCATATGCCCATTTTTTTCTACCTGTAAAAAGCACCATTAATGCACATATTTAATAGATTAACAATTCATATGTGTATAACCTCTAGAATTCACATATGTAATACATCTACATTAGCAATACATACATGCATTACATCATTAACGTCTACTTATAATGTGTGTGTAATGAATTACTAATATGCGTATGTAACGCATTACTAATACACATAATTGTGATACATCATCAAAGCACATATTATAATACGGTAGTACATAGATGTAACTATATATATTAAGCATAATCTAAGCAATTCTGATATTTTTTTCGTTAAATTTACCTGTATTAGTATCTTCTTCATGGTCTAACATCTTCCCCCGAGTCATATCACGTTCCCTTCTTTGCCCGTGCATTTTCTTGCCTGCAATTTCAACGAAAAAAAGTATATTATTTTTGTGTTTGTACACATATACATTACAACATTAACGTGTGTATACAATGTGCTTGCAATGCACTACTAATACGTATACTCGTAATGCATCGCCAATGCATGTGTCTGTAATGCTGTAGTACACGTGTAACTAATTATATTTAGCATATTCTACATAATCCGTACCATTCAGCATGTTATCTTCGTCTTCAATATATTTAGTTTCCTCACCTCTACGCTCTGGTGTGTCTTTATCGTCCGCTAATGTCAATCGTTTCAGTTTTGGTGTACGCATTGACTTCCTTGTACGTGGTCGCTTTGGCTGAAAAATACATTTAATGTCAGTTTGATATAAACTTGTGATAACAGCACTGACTGTTTCCTTTTTTGCCCACGCGGGTTATTGTCAACTGTTTCAATATAACAATGTATTTATGTTTTGTTCACATACGCAATACGCGTATCATATGAATGTGCTGCCAGTAATGTAGTACATGTATTTTGTAACTTACCGGTCTTGTCATCCTTTGTTCCTTCTCCGTTTTTTGTCGCTCTATATACAGATCACACTTTCTTGGGTTTTGTAATTTTTTGCTCGGCGTCTTCCATTATTGGGACCTTAATAGGCTTTGACGGGTCGTGTGTTGCGTCTCCTCGTTTGCGTTTTCTTGAAATTTGATTGTTTCTTGTAATGACATATAATTGCTAAATTACTTTATTTGTGTCAATAAACATTTAACGAACCGAACGTTCTTGATTTCATCTTTTTTTATTTCCTATATTATGAAACAACATTATAACTTGATATTCACATGTATGATAAAACTGTTGTGTTCGACTAACATATCCAAAAAACGTGCAGCCAAACACACGTTTCACGTATTTGCATATGTGTAATACTCTTAACGGTTACGATTAGATGCATCAGCGTATTAAGGTTATAATGTATTACACGTGTGCATTATAACCAGATATTCACATGTACGTACGTAATTGTAGTGTTCGACTAACATGTCTAAAAAAACGCACAGCCAAACACGTGATCACTGTACCATGTGTGCGCAATCGCAAACAAATACAATTAGATACATCAACATATCTGTGTTATAATTTAATACACCTATGTATTATAATTGAATATTCACACATACGGTAAAATTGTTGTGTTTGACTAACATATCTAAAAATTGTGGAGCCAAACACGTGATTTTAAGTACTACATATGTGCAGTAACTGACAAATCATGCAGAGCATGAACAAAAATTAACTTAAATCCCCGTATTGTTTGTCGATTTAAAGCAACACACACAAACTTGTTCATATTTGGCACGGTAACGTGCCTAGTCGATTCAAAATGCAACCAAACATGCGATTTTTGGTACTACATATGTGCAGTAACTTACAAATCATAAAAAAAATTAACTGCAATAATCATATTGTTTGTCGATTTAAAGCAACACACACAAACTCGATTGTACTTGACACGATATACACCTAATTGTCCCTTGTAATGTTCCTAATCGACTCGAAATACAGCCAAACACGCGATTCAGGTACTACGTATGTGCAATACTAAGTAATCATGCAAAACATGAACAAAAAATAACTGAAATCATCATATTGTTTATCAATTTAAAGCAATACACACAAGCTCGTTCATATTTGACATAGTATACACCTAATCGTCACTTGTAATGTTGCTAATCGACTCGAAATACAACCAAACACGTGAATATAGGTAATACATATGTGCAGTAACTGATAAATCATGCAGAACCTAAACAAAAATTAACTGAAATCGTCATATTGCTTGTCGATTTAAAGCAAAACACACAAGCTCGTTCATATTGACACGGTTTACACCTAATCGTCACTTGTAATGTTCCTAATTGACTCGAAATGCAACCAAACAAGCGATTTTAGGTAATACATATGTGCAATAATTGACAAATAATGCAGAGCATGAACAAAAATTAACTGAAATCGTCATATTGCTTGTCGATTAAAGCAACACACGTAAACTCGTTCGTATTTGACACGGTAGACACCTAATCGTCACTTGTAATGTTCCTAATCGACTCGAAATATAGCTAAACACGCGATTTTAGGTAATACATATGTGCAGTAACTGACAAATCATGCAGAACATGAACACAAATTAACTGAAATCATCAATTGTTTGTCGATTTAAAGCAACACACACAAGCTCGTTCGTATTTGACACGGTAGACACCTAATCGCACTTGTAATGTGCATATCGTTCGGTAATGCACGAGAAATACAACTAGTCGACGCTTGTAACATATGAGATTAGGTACTACGATTGTTTACCTGCTACCGATGCTCTATTTCGCGCTTGATTTTGACACTGATTGCTCAAACCCTAAGTTTTCATGGGGTGAAGAGTGAAGAAGGTTTGCTGATGGAAGATGGAGAGTGTAAACGAGGAAACGTTTTGATTTCTTTTTATTTTTCCAATTCCAAATATACCCTTGACCATTCAAAATCCCACCTCTCCATTATTTTTTCCCTTCCTCTATTTTCAGCCTTTGATGGGCTAGATCTAAGGGCCATAATTAGAGTTTTCAAATTTTTTCTTTAAAAGTAGTTTTCTATTGAACCCACCCCTATATATATATATATATATATATATATATATATATATATATATATATATATATAGGGAGAGGATCAAGAAATAACTCCTCCTTAGAGCATTCTCATCCAACCCCTTATATTATGTGAATGGTGCTTTTATAATTTAGAGAGTGATTCAGGGTGTTGTGAGTGAAGAGTTTTTATATTTTAGAAAAAGTAGTGTTTTTTTGTATATTTAAAAAGTTACTGTTCACCCAATTTAATTTTTTAATATATTTTGATAGTGGTTGTTAGTAAATGAAAGAGAAAAGGTGATGATAAAATGTATAAAAAGTATTATTTAATCGAAATGGAGAGAGAAAATAAAGTGAGTTTTGGTGTAATTTTTGGTTTGAGGATAGGGGATGGGTTAGAGAGAGAACTTGAGAGCTAATAAACAAATATTTTTAATTTAATTAAAAAAAATATTTTTAAAATTTTTTTTCTTTCATCCTTCTTATATGTTGTTATTCTTCACTAGAAAAAAAAATATAAAAATAAAAAAATAATAAAAAAAACTCATTGTAGTGCACATATGCAATACATCGACTTTTTTTAATTACATATGTGAATTAGTGTGTATTTTGATATGTGAAACAGTGTTGAATAGCATATATGCAAATGTTTGTATTGTATTAGTGCAATAGTGTTATACTATATATACAAAAATAAAAAAAATATCGATATAGTGCATATGTGCATTACTGCATTAGTGTTGTATTACGTATATGTGATAGTGTGTACTGCATACAATTGTTAGTGTTGTGTTTGCATGTATTCAATAGTATTATTGTATAATGCAATTGTGTTGTATTATATGCAATAAAACACTATTGTATATACGCAATGCACATTAGTGCACATATGCACTACATCGACCGTTATTTTAGGAGCAACATCATCTTATTAGAAAGAGGAAAGAAAAAAGAATCAAAAATTTTTTTTTTAAAAAAAAGTTAAAAATAATTTTGTATTAGTTCTCTAGTTCTCTTATTTAGAGGAGTTCTCTCTAGATCTCACCCCTATATATATATATATATATATATATATATATATATATATATATATATATATATATATATAACGACACCTAACATTAATGCATGACGCATTTAATATCCACCAGTATCATATATATATTTTGATGTTTGATATCAAAATGTATTAATGGTTTTTGCTCTATAAATTCACATTGCTTCAACTATTTGAAAGAAACTCATCCATCCATAATCTTTTGTTTTAAATATATCTAGAAATTATAAGGCATGTCAACTATCAAGGTTTGTGTTGCAATTTTGCTCATACTCATAATTACCGGTAACACACATTTTTTTTGATACTTTTAGAATGTTTTTAATTTCAATTTTAAATTTGTCACATTTGAGTAAAGCTTTATTGATGATTTACTTTCTTTTTATTGATCGACGTTTCTTTACCAAATTAAGAGAGCATGGTGATGATTGGTGAAGCGTGTGAAGAAAGTTGGGATGATTATCCGTGTGATTGGAACCATTGTCAGAGAGCATGCAAAGCTAAAAGAGGGGTACGGGCGCGAGGCCGGTGCTCGTTTGTAGATACTTGTACATGTACTTATCGTTGCTGATCCAATGAATTTTCATAAAATGGATGTTCATTAAGTTTTCAATAAAAGAGTGTTGCGGTTGAAGAACAAGTTATTATAGTATCTATTTAGGAGTTTGAAAATGTGTTAGGTAAGATGACAAAATATATCTTATCTTACTAATATGTTAAAGCAACACAGTTTTACATGTGTCACTCAACTAGCCTGTCCACATATGCCTCCATGTCTTCAAGATTCCTCATATATTAATTTAATAATTAACCATAATAGCTTTCCTTTCACAAGTTTTGGTAACCGATTTTAATTTTAATCAACCTATAAATATTTAAACTTAACATTAAAAATCGATTATATAAACCTTAACATTAAAAACTCTAATAATCATTTTAATTTCTCTCCCTAGCTCTCTCTTTCTTGGGTATTGCCCGCCTCTGCCGATCATCTATTTCATTTTTCCGATAATGTAGTTTTTATAATACTCTAATGGTCGATTCTCATATATTATTCATTATTATCATTGTCAATTCATTTTCTTTGCCATTTTTTGTTTGTATTGTTTTTAATTATTATATAATTTTCATATAATCTATTTAGGGTTTACATCAAAATCCAAGATTCAATGGAAATGTTGAAGTTTATCTACCTGCTCTATCTTCCATACAATTATTCTGTTAATTATTCCGGTTACATCTATTGGTAATTCTTACTAAGAGCATGTTTGGGATTGAGTTTGAAACATCTTATTGGTTTATTGGTTTTTTTAAAAAGCCATTTTGAAAACCAGGATTTTGGGCTTTTTGAAAACTGTTTTTTAATATTTTCAAAAAGCTAAAATAAGAAAGTTTTTTATGATTGTCAAACACATTTTATCTTAGTGACTTTTTGAAAACCCTAACAAGCCAATAAGCGTTTTTCAAACTCAATCCCAAACATGCTTTAAACCAAAATATACTTTTATATTTTTTAATTTAGCCGAAATAATATATTATGTAACATAATTTAATTTTAATGATTTCAGCTTATGACAACAATGCTCTATCTTCCATACAATGAGTGGTTTATTTAAGGTGTGATTATTATTCTGCTAATTTTCCTGCTACATCCATTGGTAATTGTTATCAAAATATACGGTTTTATTTTTTCATTTCAATTTATGGCCGCCCAACTTGGTAGAATAGTTAATTTAATGGAAGGAGTATTTGCTGTAAAAGTGGCTTTGTTTTTGTACAATACTGGATGTTAAGTTATGACTATTTATTTATTTATTTATTTATTTATTTATTTATGTATTACACAATTCATGTAATTTAAATCATTTTTATATAATCAATCTTCTATTTTTGTTGGTCAAATTCGATTTAGTATATTTCCATAACACAATTTTATTGGTTAAATTCAATTTAATAAATGCGGGTAAAAATTAAGGTATTAAATACAACTTTTCATTTTTTATATTTGACCATTTTGTATTTATGACTAAATGTCAAAATTAATGTATAAAATAAACCCCCCATTTTAATGTTTCAAAAATCAAAATCGATTCCATAATTTTTGGAAGTTTTCTAATTATCCTATTTAATTGTAACTTTTTAATTATCGTTATATTATTTATTAAAATTATTAGAACACAACTTTATTGTTTTGATATTTTTTTGTAATTCATAAAATTGAACCCTAACATTCGATGTAATATATCTAACTAAAAAGTCATTGAATTTAACTAAAACCAAGGTTAAATTAAAAATTCTAATATAGTAAAATGCACATTTATTTATTTCTGTTTTTATATAATTTTATACTTTAATTTAAAATAAAGATGGTCATTCTAATCAATCTTGTATTTGAAATTCAAATTAATTTACATAATCATTATAATTCACATTTAATCAGAGAGAACATTATTTCACCAATCTTTAACGATATTTAAAAGATTTTTATAGTTTCCAATATAATCAAACTTTACATTTTAATAAAATACTCATTTATTTATTTCGATTTTATATAATACCCATAATTTATGTTTAATATTGATAATATATTCATACCCATTTTTAAAACGTAATTTGACCAATCTTGCAACAAAGTTTAAAATTTTTAATACTCTCCAATCTTAACATTGTTTCCATTTTTAATATTTGTCAATTTTCTAATTATGCCTAAATTTCAAAAATAATGGATACGTTTTAATTTTTGTGAATGCTTCTTTTTAGTTTTGTTTTTACATAAGTTATTATCCAGGTTTATTACATAATTCCATTTTAAAATACAAATTAATGGTTTCAACTATATATTTAAATTTAAAATTTAGATAGTCATTGTAACCTTGTTTAAAGTGATACTTAATTTACAATGTTTGCTGCTTAATTTATGCTTAATATTCATAACATATTTAAACACCATCAAATATGGAATTTCACCGATTATAATAAGCATCGAAGTAGATTATTTTAATGCAAACCTTCCATACAAGGAATAAATTAAAATCACTAAAGTTGCTGATGTAAATAAAAATAGTATAGAAATCGTTATATATATATATATAGATAAGAAAAATGAAATGTTTTTTTTCAAACAATTTATAATGGAATTTTAGTTTAGACATTTATTTGGATATTTATACATAATTATAAATTGGTCAAATTAAAAAAAAAATGGAAACTTTCTTCAAATATGATAAATGTTAATAGCAATAACTTTACAATTTTTATTTGACCAATTTACGATTGCTTAATTTATGATTAAATTCATAACAAATATAAAACCGATTAAATATGGAATTTGAACAATTAGTAACAAACTTTTAAAGTTTTCCATACTCTTCAATCTCAATAAAAATTCCATTTTATTATCTAATGGTGATTAGACATTATTTATTAGGTTAATGTAATAATTTGTAAGAGTGTAATTAAAATTGTAACAAATTTGTATACGAAATTTATTTACTTTTAACAATTAAATGGAATTGTTGTAAAACCTACTTATATAATTCAACAACATAATTAAAAAACATCCATTATGAAAACATACATAATTTTCATAATAAAAAAAAACAAATAAGATTTAAGATAATAGAAAAACATTCATTATGAAAAAGTTTAAATTTTTCTTTAATTTGACAAATTTATAATTATGTCTAAATAATTATGTCCAAATTTCAAGATGCATGACTAAAATAAAACCATAAAGCTTTTTTGATAACCAATTGTAGATTATTTTTTTTTTTTGAAATTCCAAATAAATTACATATTATAAAATATTATATACCATTTCCTTAGAAGATTAAGTTATAATTAATATGTGTTTTTTGTACTCATATTATAAGTTATAAAGATGCTTTAACTTTTTATTTATCTCTGTTAGTCTTTGTACGTTTTTGTATTTGAATTAAAATAATAGTTTAAGGTCTCATAATTTATGTAAAAATATCCTTTTTATATAAATATGACATTTGTATTTTACTAAATTTATATATATATATATATATATATATATATATATATATATATATATCATTTAAAATATGTTCCACTCATGTGTAACATGGGCACTATCGTAGTTAACACACTATGACAAACAGAAGTCGTTCAAAGTATTTGACATCATATGTATCTGACATGTTTTTCTGTGAGTTGGCAATCTGGTTCAACTGATTCAAGGAGATTTTTTCACAGTGGCCGGTTTCCCCTTATAGTGTTCTTAGGTGAGTCAGATCTGAAGCGTCAAAATTAGTATCGACGATTGAAACCCCGTCTCAGGAATGCTCATCTTGACATTGGAGGTGGTTTCAAACGCCGTTAAAAAAAAAAGAAAATAGCAATACTTCAAAGTTAGAAAATAATCACTTATAACAGGAAAGTAGTAGCTTAGAGTATTTGACATCATATGTATTTGACTTGCTCTTTTGCAAACTTAGGTAGTTGTTATATAATTGTATCAACCCACTAAATGCCAATTTGTTGATATGTAAATTCATGTTTCTGTTTTTTCTTTTGCGCAAAATATGTTAATTTTTTTGCTTTTTTAATTTGTTTTTTATATAATAACAAACGTAATCGATACGTGAGGCTTGCCGCCGCAATGCTCCGGTCTTACCAAACCCTTAAGTTTTACTGACTGAACTAAATGTTGTTTTAAGCATGTTAATTTTCTTATATGTTAACTTGACGAATTTATTTGTCGGGCTTAATCCTAGTAGCATAATGAACATAACTAATACCGACTGTGTCGACTGGCCACCGTAACGTTCAGGTTTTACCGAGCAAATAACGCCGTTTCTAATATCTTGTTTTTTTTATAATAAACTATACCGTCACTACTATTTTTTTTGTTTTGTTTTTTTTGGCTTACATATGTTAATATGACAAAACTCGAGTTTTACCAACCG
This sequence comes from Bidens hawaiensis, assembly GCF_021521415.1. Classification (NCBI taxonomy): domain Eukaryota; kingdom Viridiplantae; phylum Streptophyta; class Magnoliopsida; order Asterales; family Asteraceae; genus Bidens; species Bidens hawaiensis. Next base: position 24,771 of record NW_027498306.1, on the reverse strand, counting down.
ACGCCACCCCTATTGGTCCACCTCAATTTTATAATTTTTTTGTTTTAGTTATGGTACAATGATGCACATAATCGAAACTAACTGAATATGCGTCAACATATTGCCTCAATGCTTGAGTTTAACCACCGCTCGGGTTACCGACCAGCCTTGACAAACAGGATAAAACATTAGTTACGCACATATATATTATGTTACTAGTTTAAAGCCCGTGTCACACACGGGATAATTCAAATTATAAAATTATAAGTAAAACAAATAATTACATAGCGTATATGAAAAAAATGTATTGCATCTATGCTTGTATCCATACAATGTGTACATAAATTGATTTTATTTATATCACAAAATTATTTTTTTAAATGAACTTAATAAAAAATGCTCGTGCAAAAACGTACCCGATAATATTTCTTTCTATTGAAAAATTCATTCTCGGTGCCATATATGTATAATTAACATACTTTTGGTTATGAACCAATTTCGGAAATAAGGCTTCTCATACGATAGTAGTTCTAACCACTCGGTCTAAATACAAAAGGAGTTACCTTTATTGATATATTTATCAATTTACCACTCATTAAAGGAAGGTAGAACATTAAATTGTAACAATGGATATTCTTCAAGAGCTATGTTTTTCTGAGCTACACCATGAAAAATATTTTGATAAGTTTCAGAGTGCTTATCGACTTTGTCATAATGACAACATAAAATATAACATGTTAACCCATCCAATTTTGTGAATATTTTGTTTTATTTGAGCATAGTTTTCCATGACATGCTTCCCATACAACGTAATGATCACCATTAAAGGAAAAACTAATGTTGAAAATATTTCAAAATTGATAAAAGTTAGAAGCATTAATAGGAATGGGGTGGTATGTCAAAAGTGTTCGCAATCTTTTCTTACATTTTATAGTTGAGGGAAAAATAGTCAGTTTGCCAAATCCCGAACCTTTTGATTATTTTAAAAAATGCTCTTAAAAATAAATTTGAAACCCGAATAATGTTTAAAATTCGAACTTTCATACTTTTGACATTTTAAAGTCAACACTTTGAACCCATAACAAATTTGATGATAAATATATTTTGCATTCTAAAACTTTTAAAAATACTCAAAATTTTCATTTTTGACCCATAACAAATTTTGACCTAAATGTAGTTAACTTGTACGAAATAATCTATTTACCAACTTTTGACCCATAATATCAAATTTAAGTTCCATAAAAAACCCTAAACAATTTTCATTTGAGAAACATGATTTGTTGTTGATTTTTGAAATTCACAAAGTATTTTGAAATATGTAGTAAAATAATATGTTAATATTTACATTTATAAAAATATATATATATATATATATATATATATATATATTATATAAATATAGTGTAAAAGGAAATTGAATAATTATTGATTTGTTACATATATTAGGTGTCACACCCCGACTTAGGGCCTAGGCGTGACACCTGTAGTTGGTACCTGTTTTGAAAATATATCAGAGTTGCGGGTTATTAGCGGAAGTCTTTGTTTAGAATAAAATAATAATTTATTTTAAAAATCCCTTGGATAGTAAATATCCAAGTATTTTTGGGTTTACAAACCTTGTTTATTCTTGTTTACAATATTTAATTTATTTAAAACTGAGCCATCTTCATCTGCCAGCATCTATCTCCATGAATGACTCTAATTCCTCGCTATCTGTGCTATACTTGTTTCCCTGTAATGTGGGGGAAAAATACGTCAGCGATATACGGGTGAATCGTTGACTCTGAAAACATTTAACTGACAAGATAGTTTTGGGACAAACTTAGCAGAAACGTCTCTTATTTCTGGGAACTTGTGCCACTACCATACACACACAATTATGGTTCTCTAATAACTGTTGCCCATTGGAGAACTTTCGTTATGTCTGTTAGCCTACGGCCACATAGCCTTGATTGATAGTTAACAGATATGTTTGGATCCAGACACATGTGTACTCGGTCTGAGTTGCTTTTATTATTTACCTTGTGACTTAGGGATCACGTAATCCCTTAAAATTTAGAGATCACGTCATCTCATATTTGACTGACTGTTTAAGATAAACAACCCGTCTATCTGACTGTAAAAGGTTTAACGTATTCACCTGTGATTGTGATTGTCTTTTCTGAATGATGTGGTGATCTCGTTTGAAAACCCTTGTGAATGAATGATTGATCTATGTAATAAAATAAGTTTATATAAATACCCGGATTGTCTCTTGATCCAGCTACAGACCTTTAGTCTGGTTTTGATAGCTTAAACCTTGACTGATCATTTGTTTGAATAAAATCTTTAAACCCATAGTCTTTTCATTTGTTTACAAATCATGTGTTGAGTTTCTTCTTCATGAAGAAACATCTATTGATAGGTTTCTTCTTTAAGAAGAAGCATTAAATTGACTATAACCCTGATATGTAAAATCTTACGTGTCTTAGTTATGAAGAAACTACTATATCTGCTTGTATGTAAAAGCTTATGTTTCTTAATTACAAAGAAACGTAATTTTAACTATAACCTTTGCATGTATAAAGCTTTTGTAAATATACTTATGGATTAAGGTTTTGGGCTATATCCCTGACTTTGGTCTATGCCATATAATATAATAATAAAATAATATTTAGACAGAACCCCTACCTTACGCGGGTATTTAGAGTTTATATGCCTAAGCTTGTACGGGCAGCACTTCTACTTTCTATCGCGTATCGAGGCTCAAATCGTCAGAACTTCGGGGTTTGGTACGTTCCACGAGATCGACATGCAAATCGAGACTAAGTGTGTGGTTTGGTGTGAGAATGAAATGCCGGATCCCTCCCCTTTTATAGCTGATTTTCGGAGCCATCGCGTAGCGCGATGGTCCCTTTGCTTAGGGCATCGCCTAGCGCGATGTCAGAGAATGACACGTGCTATGCTGACTCAGCCCTAGCATCTGCCACGTGTCCCCCGATCGCGACACGTGTCTGGTAACTCATACAACCCCATCGCGTAGCGCGATGGGTCCTAAAATCAGATTTTTAACTTTTGGTCCCTCATCTTTGATAACTTGTCATTTCTTGATCATACTTAAGTGCAAAGTGCGCCATCAAAACGCCACATTACGCCATCGCCCGAGTCCGTGCGCGTCGGGTGCTTCGCACCCTCCGCTAGGACTATGGAGAGTGGTTAGCCACATTAAAACGTTTCTATGGAAACTTGCTTCCTTATAAAGAGCTTACATTTCTTTTCTTGTTTCTATGTGGGATGAAACTTTTTTTTCTTATTTATACCCATGTGAAATGCTTCCACTTTCTTCCGTCTTTTCATGGGGATGGAATTTTCTTAACATGAAATATCTTTATTTTTCTTATCTCATTTTTTCCCATTACTTATCTTATGAATATTTTAATCCTTCAACTTTCAAAGTTGACATTTTTAGTCCAAAATAATTATGGGATTTTCTAGGATGTTACATTAGGGCATATTAGTTTTGGAGGGAAAAAATTATAAGAATTAACCAAAACATGACAAGTGTCCACATTTATTTTACTTTATTAGAATAGGCAGATGTTATATTATGTCATATTATATTATATTATATTATATTATCCTAGGGTAGATCCCGTATTACACACGGACGAAATATATATATATATATATATATATATATATATATATATATAGGAGAAGTATAGTTTGAAAACCCTATTGAGTTGAGAAAACCCGTGAAAACCCTATGTAACATCGTTTTTTTTGGTTATATATAATATATGTTGTTACATTTAATACAAAACATCGAAAACATAAAAAAAAATCTTTTGCTATTTTTTTTACATTTTTTAAGTAATTTTTATATATTTTTTCAGGAGATAGAAAATATAAATAAACTTTTACATTTTTTATTAACTTTAATTGTGCACCACAAGATTTAATCTTAATTAAAAACATGTGGTTGAGAATGAGTTTCTAAAGTTTTCACAACTCAATTGGGTTTTTATTCTAACCTAACCCTATATATATATATATAGGGGTAGGTTCTAGTGAAAACTTCTCTTAAAGAGAAAACTTAAAAACTCCTAAAAACTTTTAAAAAACTATTTTTAACTTAAAAAAAAAATTTTTTTTGAAGGTTTTTTTTCATTATTCTTATATGTTGTTATTGGTTCAAAAAAAAAACCCTTGTCGGTAACCTCGTCGGTATAGTGCGTATGTGTAATAGTGTGCATTGCATATATGCAAAAGTGTTTGTATTGCATAGAATACAACACTATTGCACATATTTGATACACACTATTGTATATATACAATATAAGACTAATACACACATCGAATACACATTAGTACGTATGTGTAATACAACATTAACGCATATGTGCACCACATCGACTTTTATTTTATTATTATTTTTTTCCATATTATACAACACTACTACACATATACAATACACAAACATTGAATATATGCAATAAAACACTATTAAACTCAAAAATACATAGTAATACACATGTGTAATCAACGGTATCGCACAGTAATACGTATGTGCATTACAACGGTTTTTTTTATTTATTTTTATTTTTTTTATATTTTTCGAGTGAAATATAAGAAAATATAAGAATAATGACTAAAACAGAATTTGAAAATATTTTTTTATTTTTAATTAAAAATAATTCTTTAAGAGTTTTTTAGTTTTCTCTCTAAAGGTGAGTTTTCTCTTTATCCTCTCCCTATATATATATATATGATCGGTGCAATGTAGGTACTCGTATATACATATTATTTATTTATAAATTCATCAACATTGTTATAATACATAAATTTTGTGTTTAGTTGGTTAAGACTAAATAAGCTTAAAATGTTTGAATGATCAATAACATTTGTGAACTACTTAACCGTGATGAGGTTTTTGTGTTGGATTATTGATAATAAATGATCATAATGTAAATGTTTCTCGTGCTTGGCTTTGGACTTAGAATAGATAAGGATGTCGTTAATAAAAACAATTACGAATTTATCTAAGTAAGGCTTGCATATGCAGTTCATGAGGTTCATAAACACCGCGGGTGTATTGGTTAGCCCGAAATGCATAACCCTAAATTCATAATGTCCATATTGAGTCCGAAAAGCGGTTTTGGGTATGTCATCTTCATGCACGCGTAGTTGATGATAACCCGAACGAAGATCAATCTTTGAGAAGCATGAAGCTCATTGAAGTTGATCGAAAAGATCGTCAATGCGAGGCAAAGGATAATGATTCTTGACCGGAAGCTTGTGTAGTCGATGCACATACGAAAAGAACCATCTTTCTTCTTGACGAAAAGAACGGGTGTGCCCCATTTAGACGAACTAGGGCTAATGAACCCTTTGTCCGAAAGTTCTTGGAGCTAGCTGATTTGACAATTCTTGCATCTTGGAGGGTGCAATACGGTAAGGAGCCGTCACAATCGGGCTTGCACCAGGCACGAGATCGATTCGTTCACGAATAGGAGGAAGACTACAAACATCTTCGATAAATCTTCGGGATACTCGCAAACGACAGGAATATTTTCGATCTTTTGTTCCTTCTTTTCCACCACATGAACTACGAATGCCACATACTTCTTGCATAAGTACGTTTGGGATTGAGAACAGGTTATGAAATTAAGGCTCCAAGGGGAAGGCTTTTCACCAAAGACATGTAGAAGTTGACTGTCGGCAAGCAGGATATGAATGAACTTCTCGAAACAAACGACTTCAACATGATGAAAGAATAACTAGTCCATGCCTACCATGATGTCGAAACTTCCCAAATTTCATAGCAATGAGGTCGATTGAGAACTTGTGGCCATTTAGGTTCAACTCGCAATTCCAAATGACAGTCGATCAATACAAATTTACCATTAGCTACTTCAACAGTGTACGAGTTTCTAAGCTTGGATCGGGGTTTAGCAAGAAAACTAATTGGGCTAGGGTTAAAGGACAAATGTTGTTGGATTTGTAAATTTAAAGGATAAATCAGATCAATTTAAAGATAAAGGACAATGAGTAAAATTAGGTACAAATATAAACGACAATATATGTAATTCGTTCTCAGTCAAATGGCTAGAAAAACAGTTTACAAATAAATAGTGATAAAAAAAATGTCATTGACCAAAAGTACATAAAATAGCAATACTTCTAAGCTAAAAAATAACCACTTATTTTAGGGGAGTAGCAGTTTTGGGTATCTCACATCATTTGTATTTGAATTATATATTATATTGTTCCCGGTCAACGTAACCAACTCTTAAACGACTTACCAGTACCGTTGGATCAAACTGAAACAAAATCTGGACTGTGTAAAGTCTGGAAAATGCTTCTAGAAGGAGAGGTTTTGAGTGGTTACCCTTCTGCCATTATGTTCTCCACGTCTCCCTCCTTCATCGCAGCGGTTAACATCCCAAATGCAGCGGTTGCAGCCGGAGAAAAAGGTGGCACTCCTCCATAACCTCAAAATCGCCCCCACACTCAATATAATAAACCCCCATCGATTAGTTTGATTATTGCAGCCGAGATCTATAGCGACACCGAATTCCCCACTGACGGAGGTCTTCAAATCCCCTAGACAACAAGAATTGAAGAAAGATAGTGAACGGGTGGAAGAGATGAACATAGCATCTTTGCTTCTTGTAATCAAGAACATGCAAATCCAATCTTATCATCATCATCCTATTTTAGGTTCCTACTATCCCAATTTTATACAAATTTACTACTTCTAATCAATTGTTGTATATCAGGTTCTTATTCTTGCTTGCTTTTTTTTTTTTTTTTTCTGTTAACAATTTAAGCCCTAACAATGTCAAAGCCTAGAGTAAGGCTATGGGAATTTGTGGTAGCAATGTTCATTACTTCAACGTAGAAGTCTACATGTATATCTTCCTTCTTTTCATTGAAACACCTAATCTCACAACTGGGTTTTAATCTCACAATTTTCTAGCCGGAGAGTGTTTTTGCAGCCATGTAGGTCCTTCATAAACGAGGAAGGGAAGTATAAAGGAAGTAGAAAGAAAGATGCGAATTTTGGGAGATATATTGTGACCATGATTAGCACCAGAGTGAATATTTGAATTGGATTCAGTTTATCACAGGTTAGTTAATGAGCTAAAGGTTATGTGTTTACAAGATTAGATTATTTATTTAAGATCAAAATTAACCTCCAAATGTTGATTGAAGGTGAAGATGGTGGTGGTATTGTTGTTGGAACCATGATGGTGCTAGAAATGGGCTCATAACTAGAAGGTATTAGTCTCTTATTACCGTAGGGCTAATTGCTTCAATGCAAATGCTACCTTATATATATAGCGATGTACATGTAAATTTAGGCATGCTTGGCACATATGCTGAGTTGACAATAGGGGTAAATGGGTCATTATGAATGCATTATCTCTGTTTGCTTTCAATTTATAAGAGATAGGAAGTTAAACATTAACATGATTCTCCCATTTTTGCGTTGTAGTATCACGAAGTATAATTTTCACACTGTTGACAACACATTTGTGATTACAGATGGGAATGTGCATCCCTGTTTTCTCTGTGATATTTTCTGTTCTTTTCATCTGTGATGTTTTCTGTTCTTTTCACTCTATAGTTAATATAACATTATATTTTAAATGTACCAAGTTAAATGAACTCAGGAACCAAACTTGAACTTAGCTTCATCTGTATTATACACACACACAGACACATGCGTGTCCATATATGTAATTATAGGCAAAGTTGGATTTAATCTATTTTCTCCAAGACTGTCATATGACAAAAAGTGAGAAGCACAAAGCATTTCTAAGATATCTAAATCTGTACTTGGATGTATGTTTCCAAACTTAAGTGCCTAACTTCTCACTTGGATGCGTATTTCACACGTTTTTTTTTACCAAATGAAACCATGCTAGATGGCTTGGTGCATAACAATTGTAACCTAAATGTTGAAAACGAAACCTAAATTACTAGGCTCTTTATGCTATTATATATCTATTTTTAACCCATGTTCTTTCTATGTCTAATGTATGTTTGGTTTTTTAGGTTCTCCCTCAATATAAGAGACATGACATCACCATGTTGTCAGTATCGTGCCTTTTGTTCACAAGGTTCTTTGCAAGCAAAGTTACAATCGAGATTCCAGTGGAAGCATAGATCTACTACTTTTCTCTTGCATTTTTCCATTTTAACTTTTAAATAATTCAAACATTGTAAATTGTAAGTTTTAACTTATTTATATAATGAAAGTTCTCAATAAGCTACTCGGTTTAGCATGCAAAAAAGACAGTTTTGTCATTTTGACATTAAACTGCCCGTCCACCGAACGGAAATAAAACTAGCTGTTTTTAGATTTTAGAGTTTAAACTTAGGCAGTTATTTTGTCATGGATTTGTTATGTTGATAAAATATTGAGTTTACAATAGAAAATTTAATGAAGTGAAAATTAATAATAAATAGTAAATTACAAAAATCCAATACAACCACGTATCAATCCCAAGTATCGTAAAAGCTGCCACTACGTTATACATATTACATATCATACTCTTGGATCTATAAATAAATAAAAAATAACGTTTACTGTATTAGATGATTATTTTTTTAATTTTCAAAAAAAAAAAAGATGATTATTATATTATAAAATTTATTAGTTCATTTATGTTATTGCCTTTTAGTATTCATTTGTTGTAGTATTTAAGTTGTAATTTTCCTTTTGTATTCTATCAAATTCAATATTTTATACATGGTATCAAAGCACTATGAATATATCAAGGGCACTCTTGCCTTTGGTCTTCACTACCGTAAGCCCTCTCATACTTCTTTACTGGGTTACTCTGATGTGGATTGGGCTCGTTGCTTGGAAACACGTCGATCCACTTATTGTTACTCTATTTTTTTGGGGTGCAATCTTATTTCATGGAGTGCTAAAAAACAACCTACTATTGCTCGTTCCAGTTGTGAATCTGAATATCGAGCTATGGCAAATACTGCTGCTGAGATTGTATGGCTCACTCATCTTCTTCATGCCTTACCGCCTGATCGCCCGACTATTTTATGTGACAACCAAAGTGCTTTATTTCTCACTCAAAATCCTGTCTCTCACAAGCGAGCCAAGCACATTGATTTGGATTATCACTTTATTCGTGAACTTGTTGCTTCTGGTAAGTTGTATACCAAGTTTGTTCCAACCAAGCTTCAGGTGGCAGATATATGTACAAAAAGCCTTCCTCGTCCTGAATTTGACTACTTTCGTCGGATGCTTCGCTTAGGTCCACCACCGTCTCGCTTGAAGGGGGGGGTGTTAGATGATTATTATAGAATTTATTAGTTCATTTATGTTATAGCCTTTTAGTATTCATTTGTTGTAGTATTTAAGTTGTAATCTCCCTTTTGTATTTTATCAAATTCAATATTTTATACATACTGAAACACATTAACATTCATACTCCAATGATATTTAAAAAACTTGTATAATACAAAACACAAAATAAACTTGAGGGTAGCTAATTTGAAGAGTTACGAAGTGCAACTAATGATGCATAGAATCCATCCTCAATACTGATCAATTTTTCATGATTTCCCTTTTCAACAATTACTCCGTTTTTTACAACCGCAATGACATCAGCCCCCTTAATTGTCGATAATCGATGAGCCACCACCACTGTGGTCCGGTTAACCATGACCCTATCCAAAGCGTCTTGAACCACTCTTTCTGACTCAGCATCCAATGCACTTGTGGCCTCGTCTAATAGTAGTATCTTGGGACTTTTTACAATGGCTCTAGCAATTGCTACCCTTTGTTTTTGGCCACCCGACATTTGTACTCCTCTTTCCCCTACCATGGTATCGTAACCCTGGAAATTCACATGTTATTTAGTTACCAATTATTAAATCTTTATTAATGGTTATCTTACGTGTCAAATCTCTAGTAATATGAAACAGACAAACCTGGTGCAACCCGCTGATGAAGTTGTGGGCATTGGCCAACTCAGAAGCAGCTAATATTTCGGCCTCGGTTGCATCACCATCCTTTCCATAAGCAATATTGGCTCGAATAGTGTCATTGAACAACACGGGCTCTTGGCTAACCAAACCCATCTGCATCCTTAGCCATTTAAGTTGAAATTTGTGTAACTCGGTTCCATCTAATGTGATAGAACCCGAATCCGGATTGTAAAATCTTTGTAAAAGTTGGATCACCGTTGATTTTCCACTTCCGCTCTCACCAACCAATGCCACTGTCTAAATTGACATCCATTTTGTTAGATCCTAGGACACATCAGTGCAAAAATATGGAAATTGTACGCGCCTTGCGCCATGTTAAGCGCAAGATAAAGTTAAAAAAAGGTTTTTAATAAAATGTTGTTACATTTTCTCAACCTACTGAAATAAGTAACATTCTTGAAATTTACACTAACAAAAATAATTATACTAGTAAAAAGAAGGGAAGTTACCTTGCCATTATGGATGGTTAAGCATAAATCACGAAATATCTGAACATCAGGTCGGGTAGGATACGTGAAACTAACATGACGAATCTTGATTTCGCCTTTGACCGTCTCCAAAGTCAAACCCGATTCATAACTTGGGTCAATTTCCGACTCTCGGTCCAGAATTTCAAAAACCGAGACCGCAGCGCTTTTAGCTTTAGTTGCATCGGGTGCAAAAGAGCTCGATTGAGACACTCCTAACGCCGCAAACGTTAGAGCAAAGAAAACCCTAAAAACATCTCCGAAATTCGTTATTCCCGCTTCAACAAGCCGGGCTCCCGCATAAAAACTCGCTGCATACATACAAAAAAGTAAAAAGAACGAAGCCCCAAATCCAATCCCGCTTATTAAACCCTGCTTAATTCCTGTCTTTTTCGGCCCCTCGCATTTATTTTTATACAGTTTCATAACCTTCTCTTCAGCGCAAAAAGACGCTACTGTCCTTATACTCCCGACTGCATCATTCGCCACCTGGCTCGCTTCCTCGTACATTAATTTAGCATCAGCACTAAACCCTTTCATGAACTGCATCTGGACATACCCATTGACAGTCATCAACGGAATCAATGCAAGAATAATGAATGCTAACTGCCAGCAAGCCGCAAAAGCAATCACTAAACCGGTGGCTGCAGAAGCTGAGTCTTGCACAATTTGAGCAAGCGCATCACCTACCAACCCACGAACACTGGCTGCATCCGCAGATAGCCGTGCACCAATGGCACCACTAGAGTTTTCGGGCTTATCGAACCAGCCCACCTCCATGTAAACCACTTTCTCAAAACATAGTGATCTAATTCTTTTTACAAGTTTAGACCCGGCAACCGCAAACATATAAGATCTCCCAGGATACGCTATGAATGACACCACTCCCAATAATACAAACATAACAGCCCAGAATTTCGAGTCGGATTTCATTTTATTCGGTGGTTCATAAAATGTTTTGATCATGCTGGCAAGTATTAGGCTAAAAACTGGGTATGCTGCACCATTAATAATAGCACCTATTGAACCGGCTATGAGAACTGATATTTCTGGTTTGTTAAGATATGCAAGTCGTCGTAGTGGGACTTTTGACCGGCTCTTTGAGGGTTCATCGACGTCTTCTTCCATGGATTCAGGCTGCGGGTCTTCTCTTTGTGGTGATAAACCAAATGACATAGACTTTGAGTGACCAAAGCTGCTAGATGACCGCCGATGGGATATCTTTCTATCTGATAGACTTTTGAGTTCTTGATCTTGGTCCTCTTGTTCTGATTCATTATTAACTTCTTGTAGTTTTATAAGTTGGGAGTATGCCCCTTCAGGATCTAGGATTAACTCTGAATGCGATCCTGAATAATTTTAAACACAATAATTAGAAATATGGACAACATGAAAGGCCCTACCAGAATACAGAATTTAGGAGTGGGGTTAAGGAGGGGCGGATCCAGAATTTGCCGTTGGTGATGGCCAAAAAATAAGTCATCTTAGCACGTGTCATGTCGATCAAATACGCTAAATCGTAGCAAAACGTAAGGAGCATGCGATTTTTGGCACCAAACCCCTTTATAAGCACCACGGGTCCAACCATATGATCACTCAGAGATTGACACGTGTCCACTCGAAGGCTAACTTAGCCTACCAATCCGCCTCATTAACCCACATTGCCACGTAGATCAGTAGGCTAAATTAGCCTACCAAATAACACTCGCCTTGATCTATGCAAGCATAGGCTAAATATTTCAAAGCGTAGGGTAGTTCAGATGTTTAGCCAACGCTTTCAGATATTTAGCCTACACTTACATAATGATTACCCAAACCCATCTCGTGCCCATCCCATAGTGATTCCTCATCATAACCATCTTGAAGTTATTAAGCAAATAAGCATATTTTATTAAGCAATCCCAAACACACAAAATGTTAAATAACATAAGAACATCTGCAACATGGAGGTCACAGATGCCGCTGGGCCACACGGCTCGAAGCTGGCAGCGGGAAGGACACAGACGACACCATTTCTGGACCAAAAGCACGTGGCCCTTCCATCATATTCCCGACTATATATTCTATAATAAGGTTAAAGAGTACCTTTCTCGACCATCTTTCCTTTGTGAATTACTGCAATCATGTCAGCATTTCTGACTGTGCTTAAACGATGCGCAACAACAATGGTTGTTCTATTGACCATTATCCTGTCCAAAGCCTCTTGCACAACTCTCTCAGATTCTGCATCCAAAGCACTTGTTGCTTCGTCCAGAAGAAGGATTCTGGGATCTTTAAGAATGGCTCTAGCAATAGCAATTCTTTGCTTCTGTCCACCAGAGAGTTGTGTTCCGTGCTCACCAACCATTGTGTCCAATCCCTAAATGTTAGTATATATACTTGAGTGACATAAAAATGTATGAATGACATTTTTGAAAGTACATCCATACTTTCTCAAATATTATTCAAAAATGCAATAAGCTACATTAACACACAAGCCAAAAAGAAGATTTAATAAGATAGAAACCTGAGGTAGTTTATCAATGAACTTAGCAGCATTTGCAAGCTCGATTGCGAATCTAATTTCATCCATAGACGCGTCATCTTTCCCATACAAAATGTTGTCCTTAATGCTGGATGTAAACAGAACTGGTTCTTGGCTAACAAGACCAATTTTTTGTCTAATCCATTTTAGTTGGAATTCTTTTAAGTTAGTATTATCAATTAGAACTTCCCCTTGTTGAGGGTCATAAAATCTTTCTATCAGGCTAATCACCGTTGACTTTCCGCTCCCACTTTGACCAACCAAAGCTGCAGTTGTTCCACTAGAGATGCAAAGTGAAAACCCACTGAATATTTCTTCATCTGGTCTTGCTGGATATCTAAAATACACATCTTTTAATTCAATGTCACCGTGAATATCGTTTAATACTTTCCCCTTTGTGTCATACACGTCTATTTCAGGCTTTCGGTTTATAGTTTCAAACATCTTGAATGCCGCTGCCCGACCCGCAGCAAATGCACTCAAACAGGGAGATGCCTGCCCAAGTGACCTGGAAAACAAATAATGGGCAAGTTAAGTAAATGGTCAAAATGGATAAATGCTGTGCGGGTCGAAACGGGTGGCCTGGTTTGAGCAGAAACACTTTTTTCCTGGTAAAAATTAGGTTATACACGCTGCAAGTACAAAAGGAACAAATCTAAAGTGTAAAAATTTTTTCAATGAATGGTTCATATTTTTAAAACTTGTATTTCTTACATGTCCATGTTATGTATGAAATAAGTCATTAAACTAATTTGTTTAAATGTTTCATTTTCCATTTTTAAACGTTTGCCTATGTGTAGGTATAATAAACTTTGTTTATATATTTGTTAGAATATTAGAAGAGATGGATAAACATGCATTTCAATTTCAATTAACCATTATTATACATCTACACACGTGTATATATACATATGTGTGTTAAATATTAATTACAAAAATAGTTTAGGATGTTTTATATGTTCAAAATGCATTTTGGATTATGTTCTAACCGTTGGACGTTTTCTAACCAATTGACGTGTTTCCTTAAAGCTAACCTTTTTACCCGCTGAAGTTAAAACATGATCCGAGCCGACCCATATCTAGTTAATTAGGTAAAGAGAGAAAGGAATTCATTTTTTTTTTGCTTACATGGATCCAGTAAGCACAGCAAAAACTACAGTAAGCACATCTCCACCAGTGTACCCCCTTTCTAGTATCATCTTTGTACCATACCAAACTGCCATTGCGTAACTGCTGAACATAATAAAAACCATTGATCCAAGACCGAAGCCAGCGACCACGCCTTCAGTAACACTAGAATTATAAGCATCAACAAGTGATTTATTGTAATCTGCAACCGCTTTTTTCTCGCCTGTGAAAGATGCAACCTAGAACAAAAAGAAACAGGTGATCCATAAAAATAACATATTTCCCAATTCCATAATCGATATTAAATATAACAAAACTCTTAGTTTTTACAACTTGTTTCTTGTAATAACATTGTTTTTTATTCAAGTAAAAAAAGGTGTTACTGGATTTAATTTATCTATGACAGAATAGATGTGTATAACGTTTAGACTTATACGCATGAAATTTGAACTTATAACATTACATATTTATTACCGTCCTGATTGAGCCGATAGTTTGTTCGACTACAGTGGCTGCTTTAGCATAAGCGGTTTGGCCACGCGATGCCATTTTGGCTATCACTACCGACATAACCGAAACCGAAATAACCATTGGAGGAATTGAAGTTAACATTACAAGTGTAAGAAGCCATCCCTTGATTAAAGCTACCGCAAAACCTCCCACAAATGTTGAAAATAGTTGTGTGAATTTTCCTACCTGGAATAGATTATATTTTATCAATTTTGTGCAGTGTTTTCATAAACATAAGAAACAACAAATAAAAATATGCAAACCTTTTCCCCCATGGCATCTTGTATGCGCACCGTATCACCCGACATCCTACCAACAACTTCCCCGGTGTTTGTTTCTTTGTCGAAGAAGGATACATCTTGTCGTAATATGGTTTTTAGATACAAACTCCTTATTCTTGCAGCCTGTCTTTCTCCAGTTATCATCCAGCACGAAACCTCTACAAAAGTACAAACACTTAGAAACTAAATTAGTAATTGGTAACTAGCTGTTGGGTTATGGAAACTCGATTAGTTTTCCTGGTATGTTTAGAAACTAAATTAGTGGCATCAGTTAAAGGGGTAGGCAGCCTGGTTTTAATATATATCTAGCATGTTTATGATTTTCTAGTTGAACTAGACTTGTAACCTCAATTAATCTCTAATTATAGAAAGGCGAAGTGGTGAGTGGCAGAGAAATAAAGAAATACATGGTTCCAGTTCGTGGATGCAGGCCAGTTTAGACCAAGTCACGGTAAATCCCTGTGTTCGTTTATTTTATAGCGTTTGATTGTGATTGTGTGTTGTTGCTTCCATGTGCATATACTAACACTAGCAGCTGTTTGTAGGAGTGTCTATTAAGTCATTGAATTGAATAAACTGCCTAAATCACCGCATTTAGAATGTTTGGCTCATGGTTCAAGGAACTCATCAACCGTTTGGAACTTTGAGTTGTAAAGTGAACCAGCCGTTCATACCTTTTTATTTATTTATTTAATTATTATTATTATTTTTTTATTTTTGAAAAACTTCCAAAATAGTGAAAGAAAAGTTGGTGGGTCTCATTGAGAGCATCTCTCTCTACTCTTGGGTTAAAGATAAAGTTTACCCACTAACTCTTACGTACGAAATTCTACTGGTACGTTTGTTTGTTATTTTCTAAATATGATATATGAATCATATTCATAAACTGTCAAATCATCTGAAAAACATAAATGCAAATTAACTATTTTAAAATATAAATAAAACATTTATTCAAACAATCAAAACAAAATATTCAAACATTTAGTGGCCCGACCGGCCGATTGGTTGACCCACTTATGAAAGAGAAAAATAAAAAGACAATTAGACTTTTTCTTGACCTTTGTTTTTCTTGTGCACACATGAATAAAAAATCAAAAATACTATTGATTAAATGACCCACTGATAGCTAGCCTAACGCACTAAACCAGTAACCTGGAATCCACTAACAATTACAAAAACAAAGGACTAATGATTAAAATATGTAGCAACCCACACCTATCACGTGTACATGGCATGGAACGCATGGAAATGGCACTTATCATAAGCATTTTCAATCAATGGCAAGTTTTTAGGGGACCTGGCCCTCCCTCTTAAAACAGGGTTCGTGACTTTCGGTCCCTCTATATCTATATCCTAAGTCAAGCTTTGCCATTGTTTTCAACTCATATCCTAAGTTTTAAGGGAATCAAGTTAGTGTCTAAATCTTATAACTTAATTCAAAATTTAAAATATTCTAAACTTAGAGCTTAAATCTTAATCATCTACTAAAACATTGAACAAATATTAGGAATAATCATTAGTTAACTAATTAGTAGACTAGCTAATATAATTGCGTTTGTTTAATCAAATCGTCTCATATTAAATAATTTCATTTGTCATTATTATTTGTCAATTTTATATCATTATTTGCCGCTATGGCTTTCCCATCAAACCTGTCTTGTTTTGTTGTTTCCTAAACTCATAGTTAGTGGTTCGGCAAAGAATTATTCTCGACCGCCATACGCAAGAATCATCTCATACAATTAGCTGTAACAAAACGTGATAATCAAGTATTCAACAATGTTTAATCAATTTCACAATTAGGTATAATCAAGTTTGGTAACATTTGTACTTACGGAGGAATGATGCCACACCACACCCAACACCCAGGTAAACATATTTTAGCGTAACCTGTATATACATATATAGCCCAAACAAGTGATTAACTTTGTGGATGATAAACAATTTTAGAAATAAATATATTAACTTGTAAACGATAACTCATATATAATATTCATACCTTGGAAACAACTTCGACAGTATGATGAACGTTATTCTGGTTGTGACCAAAAGAATTAATAAGATCCCCCAAAAGAAGAGTCATTAGAGGGAGACATAATCCATTACCAATAGCACTAATGGTACCAATAATCATTAACACATAATCAGTAAGATCAGCGAAGGCAAATAGCTTATAAAACGGCACCGTATCAGTACTCTCCTTTTCCTTTCCTTTCTTTAATTCCAAGTCTTCAACACCGTCACCCGCGCCAGAAGCTGATGCATCTGTCTTCTTTTCATGATCCATGTTCATCTTGCCGACTTAGTCAGTGATTACTGAATTTGCGGATGAAAGATGATCTTACCAGTAAAAGTATAATATCATCAATGAAAATTGGAACGTTATTCAGAACTCATAGCTGACTTTAAACGATGGCAGGATTATGATTGATGAAAAAGAATGAGAAAATAGAATACGTATTTATGTACGTAATATATGTATGTGTATATATGATATAT
The DNA here is from genome assembly GCF_021521415.1 of Bidens hawaiensis. Classification (NCBI taxonomy): domain Eukaryota; kingdom Viridiplantae; phylum Streptophyta; class Magnoliopsida; order Asterales; family Asteraceae; genus Bidens; species Bidens hawaiensis. Next base: position 7,381 of record NW_027498306.1, on the reverse strand, counting down.
CATCAGTTGGGAATTGAGATAGTGAGGGTTGGTGGATGAGAGAGTGAGAGAGAGTGATTAGATTGTTTCTCTTTGATGGTCAAAGCTGCACTCATGTAGCATGATTCATGATAATTTATAATATTTGTTTTGTGGTTGAAGAGGTATGTACCCGCCTCAACACCGAGCGAGGCGGGTCAACCAACAAGATATAGACAAGAGGCTTGAAATCAAGAAGGCACAAAGCCAAAACCTATGCGCATGGCGCATATCACATATGCTCATGCATCACATGCTCAGGCATCACACATGCTCAGGCATCACATGCTCAGGCATCACATATGCTCACGCATCACATATGCTCACGCATATCACATCTGCGCGTGGCGCATCCGCGCGTGGCGCATATCACATGCTTGTGCATATCACATCTGCGCATGAAACATCTGCGCGTGAGAATAAAGAGAAGACCTCGCGCATCCTCAGGATAGGCGCGTATCACACATGCACATAATCAACCTCGTACTTATCCAAATCAGGATTAGGGCAACCTTGATGGTGCACGTCAGACAACCTTCCAGAAGGTATCTTTTTAAGGAATAAGAATATGCTGATGTTGACAGCTGCCAATGAAAGGTGGACAACTCAGCAAAACCCATGTGCTACCACGTGATTATAACCAATGAAAAAGCACCAGGTGTCCCAGAGGACACGTGGCGCAAAACATTGGAGGAGGCCAGCAAGGCCCTAATTGGGTCTGAGCCCAATCATTGGAAACCCTAGCACTATAAATATCACATCAACTCCACAAGGAAGAACACACAGTCACATCCAACTACACAGTATTCAGCTATATCAAGCAATACTCTCCAAATTTCCTTACTATCATATTATTATCTTCTCCTACAAACACTTATTCTCACACCGGAGGGTTACCCCAAAGAGGACCCCTCTGTCCCTTTCTGAGGGGTAAGTTTACGGTGCTGTTCATTTTGTAGGTGGAAGAACCCAGATCCCAGTGAACCATCGGTGGAATAGCATAATCACACCCGAGGAAAGTAGATCGTCTACCAGTGAGTCGATCCACGTTTCTTCATTGGCGCCATCCGTGGGACAACGGCAACAAGATCTCATCAGATCTCTAAAAAAACAAATTTTCACCATGGTTTCTGGTGCTCGTAACGTCGATCAAGTTCTGGAGGATATTGAACGTGAGGATGTTAATGAGGGACAGTAGTTTCTGAGGGTGCCGCGTGATTCTACGCGCACCACCAGTAACCGTCCCTTCATCACAACTCCTCATGGCCAGACTGAAACTCCTCCAGACGATCTCACGTTATAAAATCTTGCCGGCGCGAAACAAAAAGGACCAATGGGTCCAGAAGATGAAACCAATGACCCTAAAGAATGGCTCATAAACGAGCAACGACGTCTAATGGACAAGTACAATGAGATGGTCAAACAGAAAAAGTTAGCCGACTTAACACAAAGGCTAGCGTTTGACAAGCAAGCCATTCAAGGAACAAAAAGGGCGCGCGCGCCGGAAGAGGGTCACTCTGTTCACACTGAACACGCTGAGTTTAGTGATGAAGAAGTGCACAGCGTCAGGAAGACGCGAGATACTCATGCAGGAGGCTCACAGCTCCGCGCGCACGTAAACATGGCGCCTGGAGCCAGAGCCGATCTGGATCTGCACACACCATACAGCTCGCCAGTGAGAGGGCAAGTGGATGTAACCACACCGTACAGGCCAGCCATCTTGGTGAAACATTCAAAATTCACCGAGCGCATCGCGAAGGCCCCCATCCAGCACAAGACCAAGATGCCAAGTGGTTTGGGTAAATATGACGGCACAACAGATCCAGACGATTTCTTACAAGGTTTTTACAACACTGGAAACCTAGAAAGCTGGACGATGCCAACATGGTGTCACATGTTTGCTCGCTACCTCACGGGCGCGGCGCGTGTCTGGTTTGAAAGCTTGCCTACTGGGCAAATCGATGGGTTCGAGGAACTATTGGAAAAGTTCCAAGCTCACTTCGTACAACAGCGCAGACACACGCGCGACCCTGATGACATCATGCACTGCGTGCGCAGGAATGATGAAACGATTGAAGACTACATCACTCGTTTCAATCAGGAGTCTCTGGCAATCGGAGGTATCACTGAGCAACTATTGCGCGTGGCCTTTATACAAGGCGCGCGCAGTGATCAACTCCGCCGAACTTGGGCCAAATTAATGGAAGCATCGCGAGTCTTCGCGAGAAATGAAAAACAGATTGCCCAAGATAGAGCGAGAGAAAGAGGGCATCAAGCAGAGGCACCGCGCAGCAGCGAAAGAAGGGGCAAACAGAACACTGTATGGTCCAGGTTGCAATCAACCAGTTTTTCTTCCGCAGAAAAGCAGGCGCAACCAAGCTCACCCCAGCCCCAAAAAGACGTTCGTAATCGCGGGGAGGGTGACAAGAGGGAAGGCGGCAGAGATCCTAGCAGACCTCTGCCAAGAATCTGGACTCCCCTCACTAAAACACCTTCACAAGTGTTAAGCACTGAGAATGTCCAGTTCAAAAGCCCCAAGCCACTACACTACAAGGGACCATCAAACAGTGGCAAGTACTGCGAGTTTCACAAGTCCACGGGACACAACACTGATGCATGCCATCACTTGAAGGATGCAATTGAAAAAGATGTGAAATCAGGCAAGCTGGCTCACCTGGTGAAAAACCCAAGACCAGAAAGTGAACAACCAGAAGGAGCCTCTGCCAGCAAAAAGTACAAAAGAATCTGTGTAGCCGAGGGAGGAAGGCAAGGGCAAACATCAAGAAAGAGAAGCGCGCAAATCCAAGGAGATTGGCGCGAGCAACAAGTAATCTTCCCAAGAATCAGGGGAGGCCCTTCTATCAGCAGTCCTCTTGTCATCACTACACACATTGCTCATTACGAAGTGTCAAAAGTCCTGGTGGACACTGGCAGCGAATCAGACATCATGTATGAGCAATGTTTCAGAAAACTGGATCCGGCAGACCAAGCAAGGCTTGAAATTGTGAATGCACCAATCTCTGGTATGTCAAATGAAATCATTCACCCCCTAGGTCAAATACAATTTGAGCTAACTATGGGGGATGAGAAACACAAGCGAGCCGAAGTTGTAAACTTCTTGGTCTTGCCCACCACTTCTTGCCACAATATGATCTTGGGTAGAGGAACGATTGCCCAATTTAACGCCATACCGTCGCCAGCGCACGGCGCGTTGGGGTTCCCAACACCAACAAGTGTAACTTTTGTATACCGAGATCATTTGTGTGCAGTGACAAATACTCCGCGGGAAGGGAGAATGAAACTTCCAATGGCAGACAACGCGCCAGAGGAATGGATTCTCAACCCAAAATTCCCGGAGCAGAAGATCACAATTGGCGCAACGATATCAGACGACACGAGGTTGAGAATGAAAAGATTGCTCACGGCATATATGTCGGTCTTCGCGTGGCAACACTCTGATATGACTGGGGTTCCGCGAGACCTGGCACAACATTCTCTCAACACGTTCAAGTCTGTAGAGCCAATTGCTCAAAAGAAGAGAGTCATGGGGGATGAGAAAGCGAGGGCCATGAATGAGCAGGTTGAGGATCTACTGTGCGCAAACATCATCCGCCCGATACGATACCAGACATGGGTAGCCAATCCTGTGATGGTAAAGAAAAGTAACGGGTCATGGAGGATGTGCATTGACTTCAAGGACCTCAACAAAGCATGCCCAAAGGATTGTTACCCCCTCCCAAACATCGACGCAAAGGTGGACTCCGTGGCGCCATTCAAGCTCAAATGTTTCCTGGATGCCTACAAAGGCTATCACCAGATTCAAATGGCACCACAAGATGAGGACAAGACCGCCTTCAGAACCGACAAGGGTGTTTTTTGTTACACAAAAATGCCCTTTGGTTTGAAGAATGCGGGAGCCACCTACCAAAGACTTATGGATGCCGTTTTCAGCGAGCAAATTGGAAGAAACCTAGAAGTCTATGTGGATGATTTGGTGATCAAAAGTAGGGAGGAAAAACAAATGCTCAAAGACATCGAAGAAACCCTTGGGCGCCTAACGGAAGTTAACATGAAGCTCAATCCGAGCAAATGCACTTTCGGCGTGCAAGAGGGAAAATTTCTAGGTGTAATGGTCACCAAGGATGGTTTTAAGGTGAACCCTGAGAAGGTGGAGGCCATCCTTGACATGCCCTCGCCATCCACCATGAAAGAAGTTCAGAAGCTGAATGGTAGATTGGTATCAATCAACAGGTTCCTAGCGAACCATGCAAGCAAATCTACCCCATTTGTCAATACATTGAGAAACTGCTTAAAGAAAAGCCAATTCAAATGGACTCCTGAGGCCGAGCAAGCTTTCAGTGAGATAAAAGAATGTTTGATAAATTTGCCCGCGCTCACAGCTCCACTTCCTGGTGAAACTTTGACATTGTACCTATCAGCAGGAGAGCGCGCCATCGGCGCAGTATTGTTGGTGGATCGCAAGGGAATCCAAACGCCAATATACTATGTGAGTCGGGTGCTGACAGATCCTGAGACGCGCTACTCCATCATGGAAAAGTTAGTTTTGTCACTAACACACGCGTCGCGCAAGCTGCATAGATATTTCAATGGTCATCCCATTGAAGTTCTGACTGGTTACAACATCCAGCAAGTCTTGCGGCGCCCCGCGCTCTCGGGAAGGCTGACAAAATGGGCCCTGGAATTAGGTGAACACACGATCGCCTATAAGCCCCATCCAGCAATAAAGGGGCAAGTTTTAGCTGATTTCATCGCGGAAATACCAGAAGGAAAAATTGAAGAGGCTCAGCGCGAGGTAGACCCTCCGCGAGCCAATGATGAAGAAAATGTTTGGAGATTATTCACTGACGGAGCTTCAAACAACGAAGGGTCCGTCGCAGGCCTTAAACTGGTGGATCCAGAGAATCATGAATATACTTACGCCATCAGGTTGGACTTCAAGAGCACCAACAATGAGGCTGAGTATGAAGCCCTGCTGGCTGGCCTGCGCATCGCGCAAAAATTCGGAGTTAAAAAGCTAGAGGCCCATGTTGATTCATACTTGGTAGCAGCACAGGTCAATGGCCTTTATGATGCCAAGGAGAACACCATGCCTCTATATCTAGAGCAGGCGAAAAAGCTCATCGAGCAATTTGACTGCTTCAGAATCATTCATATTCCGCGCAGTGAAAACAAATCTGCAGACGCGCTGAGTAAGATGGCATCAACCAGTTTCGATCACTTTGGCAAAGATGTCAGGTAGAAGTAATGAGCAACCCGTCGGTGGTAGCGAAGTCTGTCCTTGTAACTCATACAACCCCTTCATCATGGATAACTCCAATAATGGAATTCTTGAAGGAGGGAAAGGTACCTGACGATCGCGCACAGGCGAGGAAGATAAGACACAAGTCGCAGAACTATGAACTCCTTGATGGCACATTATATCGACGCTCTTATCTTGGGCCGCTCATGAAATGCCTAGATGCTGAAGAAGCAAGCTATGTGATCAGAGAGATACACGAAGGAATCTGTGGAATACACGCTGGCCCGCGCATGGTGGTTGCCAAGGCAATGAGCGCAGGTTACTATTGGCCAGGCATGTACTTGGACGCTCTGAAAGAGATCCAAAAATGCAAAGCATGTCATAGCTATGCGCCAAACACCATGCGGCCAAAGAACAACTTGATTCCAGTGACCTCCGCATGGCCTTTCCACAAATGGGCAATCGACATTGTGGGTCCCCTTCCGCAAGCGCAAGGGCGAGTAAAATTTTTGGTAGTGGCAGTAGACTATTTCACAAAATGGGTTGAAGCCAAGCCACTAGCAAAAATCACAGCCGAAGCGATGAAGCAGTTTATCTGGAGCCACATCATATGCCGTTTTGGCTTGCCCATGGAAATTGCGAGCGATAATGGCAAGCAATTCACTGACAAGAAGATATCCAGGTGGCTCAAGGAATTGCGCATCAACCAAATTTTCACTTCAGTTTATCACCCTCAGGGGAATGGCCAAGTGGAACGCGCTAACCAAAGCTTGCTGAATGGGCTGAAGAAAAGGTTAGAGGGAGAATCCCATTCTTGGGTCGAAGAGCTACCTAATGTCCTGTGGGCACACAGGACATTAAGCAAAACCAGCAATGGCGAATCCCCGTTCAGCCTAACCTATGGAACAGAGGCAATGATTCCAGCAGAAATTGGATGCCCATCCCATAGAGTGCTCATGATGAGCAAGATTGATAACGAGCGCGAAAGAAGGTTGGATCTCAACTTACTTGAAGGGCGCAGAGAGGCGGCTATCATCAGTGAGGCCAAGTACAAGAAAAAACTGGAAAAATATTACAACCAGCGCGTGAAAGAATGCCACTTCAAGAAAAATGATTTTGTCCTTCGAAACAATGAGGCTAGCCGCGCGATACCCCCGGGAAAAATGTTCCCCAATTGGGAGGGACCTTATCAAGTCTTGGAAGAATTGGGAAAAGGCGCATACGCCTTAAAAGATTTGAATGGAAAGAAGATCCCGCGCGCATGGAACGCAGCACAGCTTAGAAAATGTTTCATGTAAAAAATGTCAAGTTTGTAATCAAGGCTTTTTAAGCCATTATGAATAATGATACGCGCTATCTTCTCTTAATGTGGATTCTATCACCTTTTGCATACATGTTTCACACTTCCCTTTATTAATTTTGAGCAATATGACAACATTGTATTGACATCAAAACAAAATAAAACGTAGTAAAACATACATGCGCAAACGCGTTAACGAGTCTTAACTCTAAAACGTCAGGGCCTTAGCCCAAAATTATGAGCCTTAGCTCAGGGCCTTAGCCCAATAATGTGAGCCTTAGCTCAAATCACTCACAACATCCATCCTACATGCTGCGCAGCCTGACCATAAAAATACCTAAACACAACAAAGGCAAAGCAAATGCCAAAGCATAGTTGTTAAGGTCTCAGGTCGAGGTCGCGCATAAAATTGTAATGGATATCTGAGTAACACATATTGACACGTAAAGGCTAAAAAACTCATAATTCCATATAATAAATGCGCGATAACGTCGCGCAAAAGAGGAATAATGAAAACGCCAAGGCACGTGTCAACATAATCAAGATATGGCAAAATCACTTACAATATGACAAGGATTAAGTACAAAAACTTCCTTACAACCTTGTTCTTATTTCAACATGCAAGCATATCTTATATTCAACAAGCAAACATGCAATATAAAGAGATGAAAGGGGAATGCGCAAGATGCGAAGAAGGGAAAAACAAAATTTCATTCCAAAACATTGAAATTTACAAGTTTACAAGATGATGAGATACAAACTACAAATAAAAATAAAAAACATGAAGGGCTTCTCAAGTCTCC
>NW_027498305.1:0-133935 GCF_021521415.1 Bidens hawaiensis | reverse complement strand
AAATTTCCTAGATTATCCGTAGGGGATCTTGCTCCTTCAGAAGAAATGGTTATTTCAACCGAGAAATTACGTTCACGTTTGTCACAAGAAGGAATAACAGAGGAAATAATAAAAGACTGTGAATCGATTATGTTGAGTGAACTCACCACCCTGCAAAACCAAATGAAGGCTCTACAGCTTAAACATATAGTTCTTCTGGACACATTAAGACAGTTGGAGGTACTACATATGAGGCTTTGATATCTTATTTTGATATAAACTTTTTTAAGTGATAATGTATGTGGAGGTCAGTCATGTTTTAGCTATATGTGTGTATATGTAAAAGGATAATTTATGTATGCAATTGATCATTCAATTCCATCACCTAACCAATACCTAGATATCACAAAGCGTTTCACTTATTTTAGATCACATTTTGCTTCATGAAGATTTACTTCAAAATCTTGGATTGATTGGTTTACACTTTTGATTTGCAGACCGAGAAAGTTGAACTAGAAACAACTGTAGTTGATGAGACAAAAGAGAGGGATTCTTCTTGTGGGCAAGATAGAAGATTTAGTGGTAAGTTAGTTATGAGATTTAAGATGGTTATGTTTAATACAGTTTTATTAGCTTAATGCGTTTAAGATTGGTAATAAAATTGTTACATGGTTGCTAAAATTGGTGATAAAGTTTAGCCAAGTTTCTATTTGTGCTTACTGCCTAAGTTAAAGCTGGTCTCTAAAAACAGGAAATGAGTGTAAAGTTTGTTTCTACTTCATACAGTTTGCCTTGAATGAAACTAAAAAGGCCACTGCGTATATGTTTCAATATTGTTCACTTATTTTGCAAACAGATTTCTATTCCATCATGTCCGAAGGCAGTGGAACAGATTCTGATGCTGACAATGAAAGCCGGTATGGAGTGGACATTGAATCAGACGAAGAGACCGGAACCTTTTTCGATACAAATGAATTCATGTCGGCTGACGTTTTAAGATGTGCTTCTTATCGAAGTAGAGAATACGGATCAAGTTCTTTATCAAACGGCGAAGATTCTTCCTCATCGGGCCGGGTTGGAACTGAAATTAATTTAGTTCAATATCCTCATATTAAAAGAAGGGACAATTTACCTGAACCAAAGGAAAAAGAAAAGCCGGTTGGTTTATGGTCCATAATCAAAGATAACATTGGAAAGGATTTATCTGGTGTTTGTCTCCCCGTTTATTTTAACGAACCACTTTCTTCATTACAAAAATGCTTTGAGGATTTGGAGTATTCTTGTTTGGTTGATCGAGCATTGGAATGGGGAAAGCAGGTCAGGTACTTAACTTATGCTTATATATGGTTTTGTAACATTAATGCACTCCATGATACTTTACAATATTCTTATAATACAATATTCTTATAAATGTTTAGCTAATAAGCATCCTGACATCCGTACTTGCTATAAAACATGTTTTATATTTGGTCTTTTGAAGTTTGATTTTCTATGCAGGGGAATGATTTGATGAGAATATTAAGCATTGCAGCTTTTGCTGTTTCTGGTTATGCATCAACCGAAGGTCGACAATGCAAACCTTTTAATCCTCTTCTTGGGGAAACCTATGAAGCAGATTATCCAGATAAGGGCCTACGTTTCTTTTCTGAAAAGGTAAATTATTTGATTTAAAACACAATATAAGGTTTGCCATTTACTTCTTTCATCATGATATGATTTTTGCATTTTTATAGGTGAGTCACCATCCGATGATTGTTGCGTGTCACTGTGAGGGCAGAGGCTGGAAATTTTGGGCAGATTCCAATCTAAAGGGAAAATTCTGGGGACGTTCTATTCAGCTCGATCCTGTGGGTGTCCTTACACTGCAATTTGAAGATGGTGAAACATTTCAATGGAGCAAAGTCACCACCTCTATATACAATATTATTCTTGGTAAAATTTATTGTGATCACTATGGTACCATGCGGATTAAGGGTAGTGGTCGGTACTCCTGCAAGCTCAAGTTCCAAGAGCAGTCAATTATTGACAGAAATCCACATCAGGTAACAAATAATTTTATAAAGAAATTGGGGGGTTTATTAAACAAAATCTTTTCTTGTAAATCTTAACCCGAATAAACAAAATCTGCGGATATAAATAATACAGGTACACGGGTTTGTGCACAACAACAGAACAGGAGAAAAGGTAGCAATGTTAATAGGGAAATGGGACGAAGCCATGTACTATGTATTAGGAGACCCGACGACAAAACCGAAAGGGTATGATCCGATGACAGAAGCCGTGTTACTATGGGAAAGAGATAAGTCTGCTACCAAAACAAGATACAATCTCACACCATTTGCGATATCTTTGAATGAAATTACGCCCGGTCTAAGGGATAAACTGCCACCAACTGACTCTAGGCTTAGACCAGACCAACGCCACTTGGAAAACGGTGAATATGAGCTGGCAAATAAAGAGAAACTAAGACTTGAACAGTTACAGAGACAGGTATGCTTTTAGAAATACCTAAAGTACGCTACATGTACGTTTTTATTCTTATTATCTGGTTATCTTGTTTATGTGAACAGGCGAGAAAACTGCAAGAAAGAGGATGGCAACCGAGGTGGTTTAGAAAAGACGAAGATGGTTGTTTCCGATACACGGGTGGCTATTGGGAAACGAGAGAAAAGAAAGACTGGAAGGGAGTTCCTGATATATTTGGGCAGAATGTGGAAGAAGAAAAGGAAGAGTGATGATGTTTTAAGCATTGAAAATGTTGTAACATAAATAAAAGGTAATCGTGCAAACATTATGTTCAAGGCGCATTTGTTATTATCGATGATTTTAATTACCCATCGGTTGCATGATCAATGAACACATGCTCTTAAGTCTTAAGTTATTGTCATGCTTATGTTTTGTACCCACCAACACATTGTTTTTCATGCTTATGTAGTTTACTTGTCTTGCATATTCAAGGCTTTAATATGCCACCTTGAATAAGTTATGATATACAAATTTATTACAGTACATAACCAATTTTAAATAGAGAACTATGATAAACACATTAGGCTTATCTCACTATCTTTCTAACTCTTTATTCATCATGCACTATGCGGTTTTTATAGTTTTTAAGTTTTTTAAATGTATAACTTGGTTTGAATGATAGATGAGATTACAATGTACAGTTTGCATACGCATGCTCTTCTCACCATGTTTGGTATGCTATATTGTTCTTGATCGATAGACCTTTCTTGTATAGATCGAGTTAATGTTAACCTTTTTTTCCCTATTCTTTTGTGTGGGTCAAAGTGTAGAAGATCGAGTCATGATGTTTCTAGAGACCCAAGATCGCGCTTCCAGAGGTGTTGCACGAAAATAGGCATAACTTGAGCTACGGGCTTCTGTTTCAATCGTGCTACCAGTTAAAACGACTGTTGGAACATGGTCCATGTTGTGGTAACATGCCGTAGGCGGGTTATTGTTGGTGCATAATGTCAGTAGTTCAGTATCTTGTGTTTTGTCTGTATCTGTAATCGTTTAGTTTGTTTGTAATGTTTTGAATATTGTTTATTGTATGTTCGCTAGTGTTAGGCGAACTTGGAGGGTAAGCGAAGTTATGACAACTTCGCCTAGTATGTTAGGCGAAGTTGTCGAGATCTATTTAAACCTCCACTTCGGCTTTTAGAAAAAAGGAGGTTTTCTTGTTTTTGAACGAGTTGGATTGTGATCTTTAGCATCACGTGTTGGCTTTGGTATTATATCACTTTTATCATACTATTCCGTGTGTTTATCTATCGATTCATCGTAGTACTTGTCTTACACTCGTATCGTATTACTTGGGAATTCCGCACCATCGTGTTACGAGATACTCCTGTGTAGATCCGGCTGGGAACCTACAGTTACCCCGTTTATTTTCCGAAATAAGCCTTCTAGATACACTTTTGGGCAACTTTTATGTTTTTTGTTTAGTTTTTTGGTTTTCTTTTGGGCTATTGTTGGGCCTGTGGTTGTTTTTGTTGGCCCAAGCCCATTTTGGGCGCTTTATTAATGTGTTAAGTTACTTGTGACCGATCATTGATCAGATTTAAATAAAAACACTTTGGCTTTTCAAATTTCTGCCTTTTGGGGTCGAATTTGGGAGTTTGGGGAAGGATCATCACGGGTATTCAAAGAATCAACGTGATTAACATTTGTTTACTATTCGTACGATGCATCATTATTCCTAAATATAGTCTAGATTTGTGTTATGATGATGTGAAAAGAGATATATCTTAAATGGGATGTAGGTAAGAGTCAAAACACTATTTTGTGACATCTTGTTTATTATAATAAACAAACCTATACCACTATAGTTTATTTTTTAAAATAAACATGATTTCGTGTCTTCGGAACACCAATATCTAGACTAATTGAAGCTCAAGTACAATGGTGTCTAATAAACAAATGAAGACCATTCTTGAATGTAGTGTTGGTCTAATCTTGAATTTGCTAGGAAACATGAACATAGATTCCAACCAGCCCATGAAACAAAAGCCTTTTGGCACTACCAAAGCACCCACACGTACGTCAAAAACGTTGTTACCGAGGTACACCTTGAGACACAAATGGTGCACCACTTAACTTAGTATGCATGCCACCATCAACCCTTGTTACAAGCACTAAGATACAAGAATGGTCTTATGGAATCAATGTCCTCTAGTTATGGTCTTTTTGTTTTATATAATTTGGGTTTGTAGCACTTATGTTCTCCATATCTAAGTGTCGGGTTTAACTTTTTTTCAGTACAATATATAACAAATATCTAGTCACTTAAAAAGACATTATTTAGACAAGAATAAAGATTTAAAATTTATATACTCGTTTACATGAAAAATAAGCGAACAGATTTTATAAGTTGTTAATCATGCTTGACTTAAAGCTAAAATCCATTAATGATACTCTTAAAATTAATAAAAACTAGCAGGTGGTTCGCGTTTTGTGACGGTTTCATAAGAGTTAAATATAACCCGACTTTTAATCGGCTTGCCTTAGACATTGATTAATATTTGGCTATTATTTAAATTATTGTTATTAAATGTGTAATACTAAATGTACTTAATATAGTGAATTAAATATGCATTAATAAATAATGTATACTAATTATTAGTTGTTACAAAAGACAATTTATCTATTGAAAATTTTCTATTACTTAAATTGAACTCATCAAGTGTTGTATCATATGCATAAAACTTTATAAAACTCTTAAAATCCAAAAGTTCTTTGACGTACTTCGTTAAAATGTTTTATATATAGTATAGATAGAGCTTCAATATGAGGTAAAAGTTATAATTGAAACAAATTGATAAAAGTCAACTTGCTCTTGGCTCTTTCAAATCATTCTGTTGGAGATTTTGTGTGATTTTGTATATTTTCTTAATTTCATAGGCAATAAATAAATACTTCATACAACAAATTTTCAAGAATGGAAAAGAATTGAATAATAAATTAATTACTCTCTCCATTTTTGAAATTTTATATATATATTTATTTATTTCTTATATAAAAAAACAACCTTGGCAAAAAGACATCCCTTTCACTTATATACCCCTTTTATGTAGGGCATCAAAAGTACTCCAAAGTGACTTTAATCCTATGCAAATATTCTTACACAACATATGAGGTGGGTCATGTAGAGAAGGAGTGGGACCCAATATAGTGTCATTTGATGGGGAACAGTCGAACTCAAGAATTGTGCTTCCTACCTTAGACTATGTGTTACACATACTCGAATGTTTTCTCTTCTCAAACATGACTACTTTCTACATAGATTGAGAGGATGTTAGTATTATGAATGTGTTAGGTTAATAATTCAATGTTAAGTAAAAAAAAATGATATTAGCATTAGAACTTTTATTTTGTTACGATAGTCTTTTATAAAATACCAGGTATTAGAATAACCTTAAAGCACCCCAGGATTACCTGCCCGTAATAACACTAGTGAGTAACCTAACATGACAATAGCAATCAATGTCTAATGACTTCAATAAGCATCATGCCATAATTATAGATTGTCGAACGTTTCAAATTTGACAGAATTGAAGTATCTATTTGTTATCTGTGTAAAAGATAATCATCACATCCGTCGACAATTACCATGATAAACACGTTCGAATGTATAACAAATAGATTCATAAATTCTAGAAAACTACACACCTCCAAAGGTTAATGATACAATTAGTAGGCGCAAACACATTGTTTAAATGAAATAGTAGTTAATGAAAAACAATGAAACCATACCTTGTACATTATATCAATCTTTTGATATATGGTAAAAAACATAGTGCTAAAGATATCAACCATTAATATCCACATCATCAACCATTAAACAACTACCCAAACTCAACCCCCTTTTGTTCCTTCCAGGAGATATCACACGTACACGTACACGTACACGTACACGTACACGTACACGTACACGTACACGTACACGTACACATACACATACACATACACATACATTCATACCTACATCAACTCAATCAACCCTCACTCTTCACTTTCCTCTGCCAGAAAACCAGCTTCCGACCACCAGTCACCATGGCCGAAGCCGGAGTTCACCGCCTTCCGCCACCCTTAAACCCCACCGCCCAAGAATTCATACCTACTTATTATAATAATAATAATAATAATGTGTACTACACATTACCAATAATAATCCCACCAACACCCACACGTGCACTTGTTTTAACATCAGTCCCAACGCACGTGAGTGAATCCACTGTACGGCGGGACCTAGAGCTGTTTGGTGATGTCCGCGCCGTACAGATGGACAGATTTAGAGACGGGATATTAACTGTTCATTTTCATGACATCAGACACGCGTGTGACGCGTTGAATAATATTCAACATCAACACGTGCAACAAGAATGCCGTGTTAGGCAGTATTTTGATGGACCCATGGTCTGGTCTTTTGCCGGTCCACCGCCTGCACTGCAGGCGCATGGACTGGTTTCGGGTCAAGTGGTTTGGGCACAGTTTGCGTACCCGGTTGCGGCTGGGCTCCCCGACAGGTATAATCAAGGCGGTGTTGTTATTACTTTGGATTCAGACGTATCTACGGCTGCTGTTAGAGATATTTTTAAATCTTTTGGTAATTCTTTTTTTTAACCTTTTTTTTTATTTTTAATAAATGTTAAAAATTGTAATGAAAAATAACTTATTTGGACATGTCGCTTTCAAATGTATCTGAACATACATATCTGACGATGTTGATACTTTTGTTGTTTTGTATCTGGTCATAAATTTCGGATTTTATAGGCTAAATTATTATTATTATTATTATTATTATTATTATTATTGTTTTATTTTTATTATCCTTTTCAATCTTTTATAATTTTTTAGATAGTAAAACCTGCCCTTATTATTATCTTAAGGGGACCTGAAGGTTCAGGGTGAAAATTATTATCTTTAGGGGACCTGAAGGTTCAGGGTGAAAATTAGTGAAATTTCATTGAAAATTATTATTATTATTATTATTATTATTTATTATTATTATTATTATTATTATTATTATTATTATCAGGGTGAAAATTAGTGAAATTTCATTGAAAAAAATTATTATTGTTGGTATTATTATTATTATCTGGGAATGTGAATAAATTTACTAAAATTCCATTGAAGAAAATTTTATTATTATTATTATTATTATTTTCAGGGGATGTGAAGGAAATTAGTGAAATTCCATCGGAAAAACACCAAAAGTTTGTCGAGTTTTATGACACCAGAGACGCAACCAAGGCCGTGAAATTGACAGTAAGCCGGTGGTGGTAGAGTTCATTCGTCCTAGTACTGGGAATGTACTAATTAATATTAATAAGCATAATAAACACATTCCCAACACTATACCCCATGAAGTTCAAAACAAACCATTGTGTAATAATGTCACTTTAAAGAAAAATGTTTACAAGCACCCCAAGTCACCCGAGAATGCTGCTGCCCGAAGCAAGCCGTGGAAGGGTCCCCGATATAATCAAAATGCGGATCCAAGGTATTTGATTAAAGGTGGTACTGATGCTGCTGTTGTTTCCAGTTTTGAAGATAACTGTGATGATCAAAAACATTCCTAATAAGTACAGGTTATTTTTGTAAAACTCTTTATTAATAATATTATCAAAATATATAACATGTCACTTTAACTTAAAACATGTTTTTTTGTTTTGTAGTCTAAAACTATTGCTAAACATGTTGGACAACCATTGCATTCAATGCAACGAGAGCGAAAATCAACCGGTGTCTTCTTACGACTTTGTCTATCTACCGAT
The DNA here is from genome assembly GCF_021521415.1 of Bidens hawaiensis. NCBI lineage: Eukaryota > Viridiplantae > Streptophyta > Magnoliopsida > Asterales > Asteraceae > Bidens > Bidens hawaiensis. The sequence continues at coordinate 125,674 of NW_027498305.1, read as the reverse complement.
CGATTTTGTGTACGTTGGAATAATATCGTTAAATTATATTTTTTTCCATTTAAATGAGTAGTGTTGTATTGAAAAAGTCTGAAACAGAATGTGTTGCTAGTCCTTTTTGAATAGCGAAATTATGTCGTTTAGAGAGTATTGAGATTCGGTTTTCGACAGGAATAAATGCAATGTCGGATATGGGTTCGTGAACATGACGTCTCCGGAGGCGACATGGAGGTTATACAAAGCTTTTGATCGTCAAAACTGGGAGGTCTTTAATTCCAAGAAAATATGTCAAATCTCTTATGCCAGAGTACAGGTAAACATTTATATATATATATATATGTAAATATGATTGCATTGTATCAATGTTATTTTGAAATAATAGTTTTAGTTATTATTTATATTTTACAAATAGTATGTAAACATTATTACATACATTAATAAATGTTATTTTGAAATATTTACACCTGAAGTACAGGTATTATTTATATTTTACAAATAGTATGTATGTAAATATCTACATCTAGTGTACAGGTGTTATTTGCATTTTGCAATGTTTTAAAAACCGGTTTTTAACACGTACCGGATTATTCTAAAAAATGGAACAACCAGTTAAATCAGGTTGTATCGAAAAGTTCAACCGAGGTGAATAATTACCCTGTAATTTCATAAAAATGCAACATTAATTGAAAACTAATATAAAAATATATGATTCTATAATGAAATAGAACCCATAATAGAAAATAATACAAATACACTTGATTTTCAAAAAAATAACTTACAAGTTTACTCGTTTTAATTTAATCACTATGCTAACAGTAATTTTTAAAAAATACGGGCTGTAGAATATCAAAATCTCTTGAGCTTAAAACCGGTATGTTAGAAAATACCGCCGTCTCGATATTTTAGCAAACCGCCTAAAATTACCGAACTTAAAATACTGGCCTGATATGCAAAACCTGATATTACCGGTTTAACTGGTTTTTTAAATACAGGGTCTAGATGCATTGAAGGAACATTTCAAGAACTCAAAGTTTCCTGATTCGCCGGAGGAGTACATGCCGGTAGTATTCTCACCGCCGCGTGATGGCAGGACAATGACGGAGACTATACCGGTTGTAAGCGTCACCTGCATTGCCTCTATCACATCACCTTCAGAAGCAGAAGTTGGGTGTCATGATTTGACACACACCATATCTTCTGACCACAATAATAATAATAATGATGATAGTTTGGTTGTAAAAGATATGAATCAGACGGCAGAATCACCACCACCACCGGCGGCGGAGAGAGGTGGTTGATTTGAAGTGTATTTATGGGGATGTGTTGTTTTGTACTGTGCATGGATGGGCTTGATTACTAGTAGGAAGGACTCTATATTATTATTATTATTATTATTATTATTATTAAAATTATATTATATTTAATAAATATATTTTTATTTCTATATTTCTTGAAGTTTTTATAAATGGGTTTTAATTATTTTAATACTTTTAGTATGAAACTTAATAGTAGAGGTTGCATTTAATGATTTAGTACTTGAGTACTTTGAAAAGCCGAAAATAATTAATGGTAGAGAAAATAAGTAATTGTTTCTTAGTAAATCTTTGTAATTAAATGATTATTAAGCGATGGTTTATAGTTAATGCTAGAAAACTTGAATGTTGCATAATGTCTTAGTTGGCAATGCGTAAACTAAGTTGGTAATTGTTTGATGTCATAATATTTTGCAAATAAATTAATGAATCATTAAAGTAATGAATTAATATGTGACATGATACAGGATTTCATAAACTCGCTTTGATTGTCTTTCAAATAAACCAAAGTGTAGTCAGATTAATGTGCTACCCCATTTTTTATTTTATAAACTTTACATCCATGAGCTTTATCTTTGAACTTTAGCCGATCAGTTATCTCATTACCCGCTATTACCATTAATCTACACGAGTTACCAGCCTCTAAGCCACAGCCGCAGTAGAATATGAACTAAGAAGATACTTTCTATGGAATCGATATTTTGCCATATCCGATAGAAAGTTTTCACACTGAAAGCTTCTTTATCGATCAATCATTTAGTAGATTGTACTCGTAAAGCAACCTAAAGCGCCATACAATCAACTTCGTTGTATGAATCTAAGAATCTATCTGGATTTTAGTTTCTAAAATACGAAAGGAAGTACAAACTACCTCAACAAGGGAAACTAGAAGTTCGGGTTGTTGATTGATTAAATAACATTATTTTCATTGTTACCTAATTATATATCTTTTTAAGTATTGTCATTCTATTATAAGAAAAAAAAAACACATAACTTTAATAATATAATGTAATAATTATGTGTTAAAACTGAAAAGTGTGTGTATTAGGAAAAAAAGTAAAAGATAAATTAAAAAGAAAACGTCCACCTTATAATGGCTTAATTTGACCACTTGTTGGGCCACCAAGTTCTCATGTTGATAAGAACCTTGCATGAGCCATAGGCCCATAACTTTACGGAAAGCCCATTGTAAGTTTTTATAATATGTGTTGAATATCAGCATATGATTATTTGACTGATTGTGTAGATTGGTAGCATGTGGAGTGTACATTTAGTTCTCATAATAACAGAAGACAATATCTGCCTTCTGTACATATCTCTAAAGTTGTTTTTCGTCTCATAAAAGAACAATTAGAAAACTACATTTTGCATGATTCGGTATACATCCAAATAGGACAATGTATGATTGTATGTTATAATATGTAGGTTTACGTCCGTATAGAGCATTATCTGTTACAACACTATCCCTAATAGTACAGTTGTAAACAAGTTGAATCGCTCGTGAGCCACTTGCAATCGGCTCGCTAAAAGTTCAGATTGAACCGAGCTCAAAACTAAACACATTCACACCCCTAAAAAGTAATAGGTGTAGAAATCCATCCTTGTGCAGCAAAGTAATTTACCAGCACAAAGTAGCTATTATAGAGAAGACAAACTATTCAACAACAAACGAACAAACATGAGCATCTTCTTAATACAAAAGTTATGTCCTGAGGATACAACATTTTGGAGGGGAAATCATAGACGATAACGACCCGGTAAATTGATCGATTATGTAAATCAAGCAAGCGGGCCTCTCTCTTTGTTTTCTTGTAGCAACTGCTCTCTCACTCTCCTGATCTCCGCTTCCTTTTCCATTCTTTCTTTCTGCAGATGTACACACACAATCTATTATATGCTGTTGTTCAGTTCTCACTTGTATCCGATCATCACTCAAACTCCATGAAGGTCATACATAGGTCAGGTGGGTTAGTTAACAGGCTTGGGTAGACAGTAAACTGGTACCCGTTGAAACAGGCTCACCTATGACCCGCTTTCTGTTAAGTTGATCTTTTTACGACTATTGTACTTGTTCTGAATTATTACAGATAACAAAAGGACCAAAACTGAACCAATTATATAAATAGTTCAAAATTGCCATGTGAATACATTTGAACTTTTAAAAGTTAAACAAACGTCTCATGATACTTACAGTCCGTTAGGATCTTATCATATGTGAATAAAACAAAATGGACAACACACTTGCGCATTGCATTTGTTCGAGGAAATTATAACCACTTTTAAAGGGAAACAAGTAGTGATGCTTTTAGACTACTATGAGACACTCCTTAATCGTCAATGACCCGATCCTGCATACATGTCTGATGCGGTACTGATCCGAGTCCAATCAAAAATCACATGCAAAAACCGATCTAATCGTTTGTACAGATGCGATCAACATCAATTGTTACTGAAATATACGTAAATAATATGTATAACTTTGTCAAACTAAAAGTTATACACTTTATCTACGCATCTTAGAGAAACAACAATTGGAAAGCATGCAACGGAGATTTCTTTCTGACTGTTGCTTGCATTTGCATATGAAAGAACAAGAAGATCTGATCGTTTTCGCGTGTAAACCTTGATTGGAGTCAAATCATTACCGTACCAGACGTGTACGCATGATCGGGATAGTTGACGATTAAGAAGATCGTCCCATCATAGTCTAGAAACATCACTACGTGTTTCCTTTGGGAAGCATTTGCAATTTCGTCAAACATATACACTGCACAGATATGCTATCGGCCCTATTCGATTCACACATACTTAAATCCCAAACTTTCAATTTATAGTATATGTCCTCAACCTTTGAGCTTGTAACTAAAAATTGTTTTCGGTTAGGGAAAGCTCCAAATTTTCCAACTTAATTATAGGCCGACTTCAGAAAAGCAGTATTTGAGGTACTAGCAATAGTTATAACAAAAAACTAAAAGTGTTCATTATATTTACATAAAGATACTGATACCAATTGTATCACGTCTACACACAGAAATGCTATAAAGAATTGGTTGAAACTTGTAAATGATAAAGCGGTCTAATCAATCGTTGTAACAAAACCAATACTTTAACATTGATTAGAGAGACATATTCTGCATTTCATATACTCAACAGATATTTAGGATTACTTAAAAAAACCGGTATCTTATCAGCTTATTGCCTTTTAACATAAGCAGTTTGGAAACCACAACAAACTAGCTTAAACCACTTGAATTCAAGGCAACTTATTTCACTTACAAATAATCAAATAAACAGTTTCAACAAGAAATCCCAAATGCCCCAAAACCGTATACGTACCAATCAAGATGTGACTGAATAAATAGGACTGAAGAAACTAGATTCATCATAATAACCTTGCATTGCGTTAGTTCAAATATCTTAGTAGCAAAGAACAAAATAAGTAATCTGTTTGCTCAAACCCCTAGACCCTAGAAAACAATAACTAACATCACCTTATCTGAAACTATTCAGTATAACTAAATTCATTAATATACTGTTCACGCCCAGATTTAGGTCTCAGAGTTGAAACAGGATACAAGCTAGCATAAAAATTTTACTGTTTTTTCTCCAATCCATAGAGTTAGCACTAATTTCAATCTTTAATCCAAAATTCAAACATTTTGTTTAACAATAGAATAAAGTCATAAACTACTTGTCTTATCGTAAACACTAGGGGTGTAAACGAGCCAAGCCCGAACTCAACAAGGCTCAAGCTCGACTCGTTTTGACAATTGACGTGTGAAAGCTTGAACTCAGCTTGTTTCAAGCTCTTTTTCTAAGGCTCGATCTCAGCTGTTGAGTAGTTTTTTCTAGCTTAAGCTCGACTTGTTTCTCTCTCTTTTTCTATAGCTCGAGCTCAGCTTGTGAGTTGTTTCTTCAAGCTTAGGCTCGCCTCGTTTATTATTTAAAAATTATCTTAAATACGTTTCAAATTATTTTTATACATTTTGATAACAAAAACCTTAAACGAGCCTAAGCTCGGCCTGATGTCGTGTAGTACTTAATACATAGAAGTCCAAAACAGGGGTGTAAACTGTAAACGATCTGAGCCGAGCTCGACTCGTTTTCACTTAATAGAGCTCGAGCTCGGCTTGTTTCAAGCTATGTTTCTAAAGCTCGAGCTCAGCTCATGAGTTACTTTTTCAAGCTCAGGCTAGACTCGTTCATTATTTATCAATTAACCTATATACGTTTTTAATTAATTTAATATATTTTGAGAAAAACCTTAAACGAGCCAAAACTCGGCTCGAGCTCGACCACACAGTACAAAATTAATACATATGTATGAATAATATATACACTAGGCTCGAGCTCGAGTTCGGCTCATTTCGAGCTTCTTATCGATCCGATCTCGACTAACTCCGCAGCGAATTACGTAAAATTGGAATTTGTTTTAGCCAGGAGTTTTATAATTGGAACCCTAGATTATAATATTATGCAAATCGAAATTGAACAACACAATCGCATAGATAGATAGTTATATATATATATATAAATATGTTTATAAATAGATAGGTGTTATTAATATGAATAATGAGTGATTAATCAACCTTTTCGTCCTGGTGAAGAGCGATCCAGACGTGAACTTTGTCCATTGACTGCCAGAATACAAATGCACCAAGTGACATACCGAAGAACGTCGTCATGTTCACCATCTTCGATCAGATCCTGAATCTGAGACCTAATTTTCAATCGACGCGTGACGGATTTTAACTCATGAGAGCTCGGCTGCTTTTTTACCTAGGCTTAGCTCGTTTATTATGAACTAGTAGGGTGTAAAAATATCAGAATATGAATTATCCGAAAATTCGGATATCCTAGATTTCAGATTTAGACACTGATTTAGGAAATTTTTCGGATAGTTCGGATATCCAAACTATCCGAAATAGTTTTTTTAATTATTAATAATAAATAATATTATTTATAAATTTCGGATAACTTTCGGATATATCGGATAATTTTTTGGATATTTCGGATATCTAAAATATTTTTAACTAGTATTGTTTTTAACTTTTTAATATTTATTATTTTTTTAAAGATTTTCGGATATCTGATTCACTATCCGATCGGATATCCGACTTTGAACACCCCTATTAACTAGTAGGTACTTGTTCGGTGTGGCGATGGCAATATTTATCTCCTTGTCGTTATTTTTAATAGTTTTAGGTCATCTCGTGATATATTGTATAATACATTGGCTATCAATTCGATTTAAAAATATGTTAGTATATAACCATCACACGTGTAGTGTAACGAAAATAACACAACATAAATATGGATGAGACTACAACAAAAAAAACAAGATTAGTTATATAAGTATGATAACTCTATTGATAATGGTGATAAAACCATAACAAGTTAATTTGTTGGGTAATTGGGTTAGTTAATTAGTAACTTACTACATGTTAAAACCTTTCCATCTTTGATTTGTTTGTTCTAGATAAACAAAAAGAAAAAAAAAAGATGCCTTCGATTTGTATTTTGTTTTTTCTACCTTTTATTTTAACATTGAAAAAAAATGAAATTACAATGTTGCTCTTTAACTTTGGCAAGCCGAGATTGGATTATAAAATGTGACAACCCCGACTTTGCGATTCAACAATATTATATATTAATACTAAAAATTTCGAGAATCAAACTTAACCAATAACTGACAGGCGTTTTAATTTTGGTAAGTTTGTAATGATTATTGCAAAATGAACTTATTTGGTGCGTATGTGGCATCGTTATAAGTCTTCATTGAGATCCTCGATACAATAACGCGATGCCATATATTTAACCATTACTTTGAGACGCGATGCTATATATTTAAACCTATATATTTATTAGGTTTGTGTGACATTCAAGGTGACTGTTGTCGTCGTTTGCGCAACTGGCTCATGCATCCACCTGGGGCTGCTGGGCTGGCTTCGGCTTCGGCTAGGGTTGGCGGTCATGTGAGGAACATTACACTTGGAGCTTTCAATCGTGTTCTAGGATGAGTGACGTATGTATGGGGTTTATTTGTGACTAAGTTGTTTGGTGGGAAAAACACGCCGGAGCAACCGACTGCCCCACTGCCATGGCCATCTTTTCCCATTCTTCCTATTTCTTTTTCGGCCTTGGCCACTCTGGCGTTTTCGATTCAACTTGATTCAACAATATTCACTTGATTCAGCAAATCTAAAACTCCAAACAAACACAAAACTTTAAATCGATTCAGCTTGATGAAGTAATAAGAATAGACACACAAGATATAACAGTCAAACGAAATTCATCATTGTAACAAACTCGTATAAACTCACAACTATCAACAGATCCAACACGGACCTAGATGGAAACCCTAATTGAGCTAAATCAAGAAGAGACGAAACAATCACAAATAGACTAAATAATTTTTAGTCTTCACTCATCTTCTTTTATAATCTACATATCATAAACGTTTGTTCTTAGATTATACCATGCGCTTTGTATAGTCAAAATAGCTTGTATTGTGCATTATGCTTCAAGCTCCGGTTAAGTGCAACTACCAGATTAACTCCATGGTTGTTTATTAGTTATCCAACCTTAACTTAGTTAGAACTAAAACATACAATATTTTGATTATACGAATTGAACTTAGATACATTTAAACAACATGTGAGTGACTGCTAGCTCTTTGCTATAATACTATACTTTTTTTCTTATTAGTCACTTATTTAAAACTCAAACTTTTAACTATATTATCTTGTAGGAAGTGTGTGAATAATCGGATAGCAAACAAAACAGTTATACTTTGCTTAAAAATTATATAGTACACTATTACATATATAATATCATTGCCTAACCAACAAAAAGATACCACGTCCATGGCTTTATCGAAGTGTTCTTATTGGTTTACTGCTAACTAATTATTTAATATTAAATTATTAGGAAAATAAATCCAGATTTCACTTTCTATGAAAGATTTAACATGCAAAAGTATCGTCATGTCATACGACATCCATGTTTTTGATATTTATAAAACCTAGTGTTGTCGTTTTTGTTAGCAGTTTCCTAGAATTAATATATATCATGGAGTCATCATCAATACATATGATATATATACATTTTTAATGGACGTTAAATTTATAATCTAGAAAAGTTTAATAAGTGTAGACAGCAAGTATACAATAACTATATAAGTTACTTATCATGATTAGTTAGTCTCCACTCTCCAACCAAATCTTATAATGAATCATTTATAATATAAGTCATAACTAATACGCAATTAGAATACCAATAAACAACCAATTTTAAGTATATAACCTAAAAAACATATCATGCATATGCGGTGCATGTATATGTAGATGATGAACGAGTTGCATCTATTTTCGCGAGCTACAATTAATTTTTGTTTTGGGTTTGGCAAAGATTATAACATATAAAAAAAATGAAAATATTTAAATGAAAATATTATGTTCAAAAAGTGCCGTTGTAAAATTTTTAAGTATTTTAGTGGTTTTATTTAATCTATACCGTATGCATAGATATATAGTTGTTTAGTACAAAACCATTCTTGGTAAAATACACATAAGCACCCGTATTTATTGCTTTAATCGTTATACCTATAGGGTTTAGCTCACACCATGTATGTTACTCATCTATCTATAATATATATAAACGAAATCATAAAAATTCTACGTGTCGTGATGTGGTCGATTCCCCCTTTTTCGAGTCACCCGATTTGCTTGATTTTTATATGGAGGCTTCTCATGCATTTGACCCAAATTCACGGTTATGGGTCGCATCAAACCCAGAAATTTCTTAAACGGGTTATAACATCTCATTAAATTAAAAACTAACCTCACCAAATATTTGATATAAAAATCTTATAAAGTAGGGATATGCTAAAAATTAATATCTGATTTATTTAGAAAATATATGTATTATTTATAATTAAAAAACCAATTTTAAAGTAAAAAAAAATAAACGGGTCTTGGGTCTCATCAAACTTATATAGGTTTTAAACCGGGTTATATATTTTATTTATTTGTGGAACAATTTATCATCAAACCATAAGTATATTGTTAACTTTCACACAATAGAAAAAATAAAATTTCAAAAAATAAATGAATATTAAAAACAAATGATATAAAACAACTCTATAATATTGACGATAGTTATGTATAAATGTTTACTCTATATATTTATCTATCTTTCTTTTGAATGAAAACATTATCTATCTATGTATTTTAAAACTCATATGCCAAGTTTTAGCTCTTGTGTGTTTTCTTTGATATAAATCATTATCATTGTTTTAAATCATCATGAAAAGAAATATATTATGGCAAGTTGAAAGACTAGTTGCACTTTTGGATTAAAATAAACATTTAAAGGGATTAAATATGAAAGAGTTTCCATTTAGTAGCACTACTAATTAATCCAAGACGGCTTTGACATGGCCAAATTATAGGACTAGTTTATATATACCAAAAATTGCCTTTACCCTTGAAAACGAACTACACCATTTTTAAATTTCAAAGACCTAGACAACGCATAACAACACAAATTATCTTTGTTCTTAGGACAAGACGTCGACAAATGGATAATCAACCAAAACAAGCATGACGAAAAACATGTCAAGATTTCTAGTTTCAAATAGAAAGTCAATGCACCTTTCACCGGTCGATTATGACTTATAATTAACCAATTCATGTAGCTTCATGTCAAATACCAAATTATATAAACCAGTTAAATAAGACATGCTTATTGTATGTTTACCTAACTGAGCTTTATAGCAATTTGTACGTTGAAGCTTTTTATCATACAAAATTCAGTTATTTTCATGCCATTTTCACCTGTATATATCAATTATTAAAAATCTAAAGCATTACAATGGATTTAAATTATGTCCTTATGGTATGTTTACCATGCAGTTTTTTTTAAAAATCATGTAATTGAAGTTTTTGTTATGAAAAAAATATGCCCGCTTTAAGAAAATGGTCATTTTACTTTGAATTATAACGTTTTAACTTTGATTCTAATTAAATTTATCTAAAAAAACTAATTAAAATAATGTTTAAATGTGAGTTTTTAAGAATGTTACCCAAATACAAATACCGGATATATGTTTACTAATTTATTTTATTCCTTGTGAAAATAAAATAAAAAAAATTATATTTCCTTTTTTTACTTTTATTTTTTCTGTTAGTTATGAATTAAGAAAAGGTTAGCACGAATTTAACAAGTTTTATTATTATTCTACACAAAAAGTCATCCAACCTTATTTTTTTAACTTTAGACCTATCTTTTTTTTTATAAATATTATAAAAAAAAACTACTAAACCAAGTTTTATAACAGTAAAGCTATTAAACTTGTATGAAATATACTTATGTATATAAATTAAAAACTAGACGGAGAAAGGGTAAAATAGAAAAAAAAAATCATAAAAATGAAGAACATAATAAATTACAATAAAATTTTGTCGATAGCTTAAAGAGTTAATAATATTTTTAAAGTAAAAGAGAAAAAAAAAAGAATATATCCACGTTTATGGGAATTTCAATGCTCTATATATAAATCATCGCTACCTTCGTTTGCCTCAACATTAATCCACATTTACATTAACCAACACACTTAATAGAAATCTATTAGTCTCCGGTCGCCGGAAAAATGAAACTCCGCTCACTTCTCTCCACCTGCTCCGCCACCGACGACACAATCACCATAAAACAACCACATAAATCTAAACAACCAACACCTAACCGGTTATTCTCCGACACAAGCAGCATCATGTCGGATATAACCACAAGTCCATCAATTGACACTAGTTACAATAGCCTACATAGCAACCTCTCTATTCAAACACTACCTTCTGTTCCTTCCCTACAAAAACTCTCACCCGAAACTCTAAACCTCGCCGTCTCCCACGGCTACATCGATTCCCTCAAACCCGCCCTGGCCGGACACGTTAACTTCCTAGCGGTTAATAATAACCTCCTCTACGCCGCTACCGGAAACCTCATCCACGTATTCGACACAACGTCGTTTACGCTAATGGACACATTCAGCGTCAAAGAATCTGCATCAGGTAATTAACATCTGACCTCCTGTACCATAAATATTGTCCGCTTCATATTTTAACATAATGATATATCATGTTACATTATATTATTCGGTTAAAGTTTAATAAAAGATATAAAAAGGTTTTCTTTATGTATATTTAGTTATTTAAATCTAATCAAGACAATAAGATTTGGGTATGAAAATTAACTGAAAAAATAAAATAAATGTAACATTCTGTCTCTTGTACCATCAGTAATTCAGTATTATCAACTTATGTTACATTATATCATTTTGTTGAAATTTAATAAAACATATAGAGAATCTTCATATCAAATGATTGTTTATAAAAATCATATTTTCTTTTTTTTTCTTGACATTTTTTTATGTGATCAAATAAATGTTATCAGGTACAGTTAAGTCCGTAACGTTTCATAATGGAAGTATATTTACATCTCACCAAGACACTAAAATCCGAGTTTGGAAATTAAAGGAAAATAAACATAAATTGTCCGTGATGGATGGCCCATCCAGGAACTCACGGCATAAACAGGTCGGAACACTACCGACGCTAGAAGATCGGTTGCTCCGATCTGTTTTTAAAAAGAACTATGTCAATGTACGCCGTCATAGACGACGACTATGGATCGAGCACCACGACGCTGTTTCTGGACTAGCGAAGATAGACGACGAGCTAATGTGTTCGATTTCATGGGATAAGTATTTGAAGATATGGAAAACTTCGAGTCTTCGATGTGTGGAGAGTATTAAAGCACACGACGACGCGATTAACGTGGTCGTCGTGGCTGTGGACGGGACAATCTATACAGGATCCGCCGATAGGCGGATTAAAGTTTGGGGGAAACCGAAACCGATTTTAGAAACCGAAACCAAAACTAAATATGTACTTATTGCCACGTTGGAGAAGCACAAATCAGCAGTGAATGCACTAGCACTAAACGAAGTCGGTTCCGTCTTATTTTCGGGCGCGTGTGATCGTTCGATATTAGTATGGGAGAAGGAAGACAGTGCGAATCATATGGCGGTCACGGGTGCATTGCGTGGTCACTCGAAGGCGATATTGTGTTTGATCAACGTCTCGGATTTGTTGTTCAGCGGCTCGGCTGATCGGACGGTTAGGATCTGGCAACGTGGAGTTGTGGGGAAGTTTTGTTGTTTGGCCATTTTAGACGGTCATAAACAACCAGTTCGATCACTGGTGGCAGATATTAAAAATATACGATTAATAACTGGGGGACCTGGGTGTGTCTCTAATAGTATGACTGTATTAGAAGGCCATAAACAACCAATTCGATCATTGGATGCAGATTCGGATTCAAAGATTACAAAATCCGAATCTGTAACTGCGATTAAGGTTTTTAGTGGGAGCTTTGAAGGGGAAATTAAGATATGGAAAGTTGAGGTTTTGAAATTCAACAGTCCCATGTCAACTCCTCTTATTAAAATGAAACTATGAATACAATAAAAGTTTCAAGATTAATTGTTGTGTTTTAGTTAGAAGATTGAAATTTGTAACAAAATTCTCATGATTAGCTACTATTATTTATCTTACCAATTACATTATTTAATTTGTGTTTAGGTTTTTGTTTGATTTCATAGTTAGGGTTGTAAACTTGTAACTCAATTAAAGAAACTCGGTTGAAATTATGTTGAGTTAAATTGGCTCTAATAAACTTTAAGTTGAAGCGAGCTTGTTTTTACAGAGATTTTGAGTTGAGGTGAGCTGACTCGTATATTTTCAAGCTTGAGTATGGCACGGCCTGCGTACATTCGTGTTCATGATACATTTATTTTGTATTGATTAATATAAGGTTATTAATTGTTAAACTATCATATTTTATAACTTAATTGGTTAATTACATAATTAATTAGGATAATATAAAATTATAGAGAATTGAATGAAATGATTGGTAGGGCGGAAGTAACTATGTTTGTGGGATAAAAGAAACATATTCTTGAAAACAACTATAATTGTTTTTGTTTCTTTTGTACATTACAATAACCATTGTTTTGTTCTTGTTGTTCTAGCACAACTAATTAAAAGCTTCACAATGTTCTTGTTACAGTAAATATGTTTTTGTATATAAACAGAATCAACCATGCATGATTTATATAATTATATATATTTACACCATTTTAATATGTAAAAAATATTACTTCCATTTTTAGAAAACGTTTACAATAAAATGACAGACAAACGGGCAATAAGCTGCGCCGCTACCCCCTTTGATACCTATGTTCCAGACTGACGAGCCTTGCCCAATTTGTCGCAAGGTCTGTTTGGATTCTTTTTGAGACCATGCGGTGCATTGCAAAGAATTGCCCGGCTTTAAGTACAAACATGATTTGGTTAGGGATGTTTTGTGTGATGTTCTTAAACGGGCAGAGATTTCTGCTAAAAAGGAGGCCTCTGTTAACTTTCTCACGGATCCTCTTGAATGGAGGTCTACTTTACGACCAGCTGATATTCTTGTGTTCGGGTGGGCAGGGGGGAAACACGCTTGTGTGGATCTTACAGGAGTGTCTTCTCTTGTTGGGCTCAGGGACCGTGAGTTTGTTGTGGGTCAGGCTGCGTTGAAGGCTGAATCAGACAAAGTTGTTAAACACGAGAAAGCTTGTTTAGAGAATCAACATGTCTTTCTCCCTTTTGCTTTTGATACATTTGGTTTTCTGGCCCAGAGGCTGTAAATTTTTTGAGTAGGGTTCAGTGAGTCGTACACGAAACCTCTTCAACAATGTATTAAACGTTTAAACTCCAAATGATTTATATAATAGATTTGAATTTGAAAGAAATAACGCGTCATTCTTATTAGTTGTATAGTTTTAATAGTCAAAATACGACTCTTACTATTCAAAATCAAACTATACAATAAATCCAACATTTGGCATGATGTAGCTGGTTTTATAAGCCAATTTTGTCAATCCATATAATATGAATTTAGATATACTATTTTAGCACTTTTAGCAAAATCCCATAAAGAATGTGACAAAAGAAGTATTATATAAAGATATAAAATATTAAAATGTCACGTAAACCCACAAAAAATGGAATTAAGAAAGATGCACACAAACTTCATTACTAGTATCAAGCTAGTGGTCATGTGCCAACACCTTCATAGGTCAACAAACAACATTTGCAATTTGCACTTGTAATATTTTCTAAACAATGCTTGTTATTAAAGCAGGGCATGTTGACCAATCATGTGTGATATAAGTTGTACCATTTCTACGTATTTCTATTATATCATTTTGTAAATAAATTAATTAATTAACAAAGAATAGAACAATAGATAAACAATAAACATACACTGCACGAGTCGTGTATTATCATCATGTACTTGATCTTGTTAGAAAAATAAAAGAAAAACGGTATTGAATACGCTTGTTATTTATTTATTTACTTAGTTTTGCAATTGATGTTAAGTTCGGTAGTTGTTGCAAAAATATTTTGCTACCATGCTATTGAAGATAACAGCACGATCCATAACACCGTTAGTCTTGTTACAGAAAAATACTCGTTAGTAATCCGATAAAAAATAATTGCATATGGAATTATGCATTCTCTTATACTTTAAAAGAAACAGTCTATATAAGTCTTGCAGATCCAATGAATTGAAAAAAACTCAATGTGCATCATTATTGCCCAACATTTTCAACGTCATACCCCCCCTAATAAAAAACTTTCTTTATTAATTTTTTTTTTCAAGTTGAGTTTCTTGAGCACCACAAACACCGTACATTCCGGTCACCTTTTGAGATAAAACAAAAGTTAGTTTCAATATTTAATCAACATGAGTTTTAAACAGTTTTAGACTTTTATCTAGTAAAAAATTGTTTTTTTGTACAATATTATTAAAACATATATAAAAGAGCCAAGTACAACTTCATTATACTCACAATTTGAAAATAAACAACCAACCACTTAGTCGTAACATATTATACTCACGAGTCACCGATATCTCCTCAATCTATAATTCAATTCAAGAAGCATAATATAATCGTACTTAGTCAGTGCAGCATCGGTACAATACTAACCTCTCCATTGACCGCCCGCATGCACGCAAACAACTCTCTCCGACACATAATTCCCGGTGGTACCCCGTAAGATTAAATGGTTGCAATGATGTAGGGGCCGGTTTGCCTCAAGATGGTCGTTTAAGGCCGGTAGAAAACCCCTCTTTTATGCATCATCCCGCCACTCACTATACATGGTCAAACTCGTTAAAACCGTGACACCATCCGACCTTCTCATCCAATCATTCGACCCACGACATATCACGGCCCAACCCTGATCATTTCCATCATATGTAAGCATCACGTTAATTTCACGTAGAATTGGGTCTTCATCATTTCCTGTGTTGGAGTTTTGAGTGCAACATGCTCTCGAGTCGAGCCCAAAAGAACCATATTAGAGTTAGGTGCGGGAGTACATGGCTAAGATTGTTAGCTCGGATTATATCGTTGTTTTTCCTCACTTCTCCCCTGGGTTGCTTTTCCCAACATATAACATCTCGAGCTGGATTCCAGACTCACGAGCCATTGCTTGTGCGACTGTTGTAAATCTTCGAATCCACTCCAAATCCCCCCCTCCATACAAACAAATGTATTTTCCCTCATAAACCTAGCACAAAATTACTTTACTTCATATAAAGCAGAACCATAGTAAGCTCATAAAATAAAAAAATGGTTCTTCTCTTGGTAAGATTAAGATAAAAATGTGGTTTTGGCGTTTTGCATAAAGCATAACTCCAAACTCTAAAAAACCCATAAAACAAAAATGTATACATGTTTAGATTAAGATAAAATGTGAGTAACGCTAACGTACCCAACTGAAAATTTGTGGCTCGATGCTTCCATCGATAAGCAACTCAATCCTCCAAGTTTCCTCACTCCAAAGTGCTTCTTCCCTCATGCTAGTGAACGGGAAAGCCACACTTCCCCATATCCACATCATGTGTAGCGCATTGGTGTTGACGATCCTCCCCTGAGGATCCATCGCCACGAGCAACGGTTTGTGGTTAAAGTGCCACACCTCCTTAATGTACTTGATCACTGTTGGATCAAGTAACGAGGGGTGAAACACTAAATACCATGACATCATATTTCTTAACCCCTCAAATTTGCTTTGGTTTTCTTGGGTCCATGGTGTTTCCATATGACTGGGCTCCACCGGGAGCCAGACCACCTCAAACTGGCTCTCGGCTCCTGTCGGGTTTAGCTTTGCCTCTTGGTACATATGGTCAAGAACAAATAGCTCATCTTCTGGCAAGTCAAGGTCCGAAATGTAAAGCAACACCATCTTCTTCTTTAGTATGTCGATACTAACCTAATCTCGCACCAAGATTCAATTTTGATCAAATTATTAGCCGCTATAACTAATGATCTTTATTAAAACCAATGTACGAGCAATGAATAATGAACACACACCCGATTCTTTGTACTGCTTTCGTACAATGGTAGTTGATCATCTTTTAGGTAAATCAATTGCTTGAGAGGCTTTGTGTTATCAAGATATGGAGTCTCCATGACGCGGACAATCATTAGGTATTCTTCAATCTGCTTCCTCTCATCTAATCATCAAATGTTAGTTTCAAAATCTAGTGATTATCACTAAATGCTCATACTAATTTAGCATATATTATCTTACTAATATGGTGATTGCATATATCTAGTTGATGCTTGAGGTGATCATGAATGTTGATGATCTTGTGAGCCAAACTTGATAGCTCCCAGGCTTCCGTGGTCGTGGTGATATGCCTATGTTAAAATGTGTTATTTATGGTTCTTGAGAATTTGTAAGGGAAATTAAGTTACTAAAAAAGTGGCCATTTGAGACCGATTACGACTGAAATAAGGTTCAAAAAACGTCTGGTCGGAAATTACCAATTTATTAGTAGTGTAACAATGTTATTACATACTCATGTTAAAAAATGTCATTATTTATTTATTTTTCATTATGTTGTCTTGATTGTGCTTGATCTTGCATTCTGCATGCACTAGCTATGATTCCAGTTGCGAACTAGTTGCTAATTTTGTGACCGTTTTTTTGTTTGTAAATTTCGATCACAATTTTCTAGTTTTCTACCAGTGATGTTGTATACTTCTATAGAGTGTATAATGGACAAAGATCGAATGAGATGAAAACGTACCCATGCACCATTCCGATTAGATTAATGAGAATAGAAGTACACGCGACAATGCTTCGAATGATCCAGCAAACCGCAGTGGGAATAAGAGTGGTGGCTGTAATGAGGGCCGTAATGAGTTCAGGAGTATCCGGGCTAATGTATTGCTTGGGAAGATCCTCAAATCGAACAACGCAATGAGTCAAGCCAAGCATGGCTTTGAGGAGGTTAGTGCCGGCCTCAAACCTTGGTTTGAGAGCCTCATCCCGCTCGAGCACATCATGGATTTGCTTGAGGTAGGCATTGGACTTAGCAAGCAGATTCGAACGCACAAATGTACCACCAACCAAAACTCGCCATAGTTCTCCAAGAAAGACGCTAGTGTAATAATTGCTTTTACATCCCATTCGTAGTGGGAAAGCATGTGGAATATCCCTGTGGTGGTTTCATGTGCGTCGTCACTTCCAGTGCCTATGCTGGAAACCTACACGTGGTTCTCAACATATTATTGATTATAAAACACGCTCTTGCCCTATATATGTATAATATATTATAACTTTATAGCCATTCATCTTATAAATATATTTAACGTTGATATCACATGAAACCTTATTAGTCGTGAATGCCATGGCTTCAAGCATCTGACTAACGTTATAGACCACACTATAAACTATGGCATCTATTTCCGGTTGAGTACGCTACAAATAAAAAACAATAATATTCAATTTTAGGATGATTTTATAAACAAAGTACATATAAAAAAACATACATGATGGCCTGTGTCTAGATTGGCTCTATACGTGATGTCTTCAATGATTTGAAGAAGTGGTTTGACATCAAAATAGGTGCCATCAGGAGCGTGTGTGGCAAGTATGTTTTTCATCATGGCATTGTCATCCGAGGAGGAGAACATGTGTCGGTCACCTCGTGTAGGAAACCTTGAAATAGATGCCATCGGGAGCGTGTTTGCCTCAAGATACTCATTTAAGGCCGGTAGAAAACCCCTGCTTTGTGCCTCATCTTGCCACTCACTATACTTGTTAATACTCGTTAAAATCGCGAGACCATCAGACCTTCTCATCCAATCGTTCGACCCATGACATATCACGGCCCAACCCTGATTATCTTCATCATATGTAAGCATCATGTTAATCTCATGTAGAATCGGGTCTTCATCTAATGATATCCTATGTTGAAGTTTTGAGTACAACATTCTCTCTAGTCGAACCCAAAAGAACCATATTAGAGTTAGGTCCGGGAGCACGTGGCTAAGACTCAACTCGGATTATATCGTTGTTTTTTCTCACTTTCTCCCCTGGGTTGCTTTTCCCGACATATAACATCTCGAGTTGGATTCCAGCCTTACGGGCCATTGCTTGTGCGCTTGATGTAAATTGACGAATCCACTCCAAATCCTCTCCTCCGTACAAACAAATGTATTTTTTCTTCAGCAACCTGTCAACAAAATTACATTACTTTATATACAGCAGAACCCTTAAACACTAAACTCATAAAATTAAAATTGTACTTATGCTATTAACATTAAGATAAAATTGTGTGTTTGCGTAAAGCAGAACCCTAAACTCTGAACACTAAACCCATAAAAAGACAAATGTACGTATGTTGTTAAGTTTAAGATAAAATATGAGTTACGCTAACGTATCCAAGTGAAAATATTTGGCTCAATTGAATCAGCAAGCAACTCAATCCTCCAAGTTTCCTCACGCCAAAGTGCTTCTTCCCTCATGCTAGTGAACGGGAAAGCCACGCTTCCCCATATCCATATCATGTATAGCGCATTGGTGTTGACGATTTCCCCCTGAGAATTTATCACCACGAGCAATGGTTTATGTTTAAATTGCCACACATCCTTAATGTACTTAATCGTCGCTGGATCGAGCAACGAGGGGTGAAACAGTGAATACCATGGCATCATATTTCTTAATGCCTCAAATTCACTTTGGTTTTCCTGGGTCCATGTTGTGGCCATATGATTGGGCACCACTGGGAGCCATACCACCTCAAACTGGCTCTCGGGTCTTTCTGGGTGTAGCTTTGCCTCTAGGTACATCTGGTCAAGAACTGATAGCTCTTCTGGTGGCAAGTCAAGGCCCGATATGAGAAACAACACCGTCTTCTTCTTTAGTATATTGATGCTAACCTAATCTCGCAACAATAGTCAATTTTGATCAAACTATTAGTCGCTATAACTAATGATCTTTAATAAAACCAATGTGCTAACAATAAACAATAATAATGAACACACACCCGATTCTTTGTAGCTCTTTCGTATAATGGTAGTAGATCATCTTTCATGTAAATCACTTGCTTGAGAGGCTTTGTATTATCAAGATGCGGAGTCTCCATGACACGCACAATCGTTAGGTATGCTTCATTCTGCTTCTTCTCATCTGATCATCAATATTAGTTTCAAAATATATAGTGATTAAGTGACGCATGCATCTACACTGGTAAGTAAATTATCATATTAATTATTTGTCTTACTTATATGGTGATTGCATTGATCTAATTGATGCTTGAGGTGATCATGAATGTTAATGACCTTGTCGGGCAGGGCGGGGTCGCATGGCAGCCATTGAAGGAGATTAATGAATAAGTTGTTAGAACAAAAGAGATTTTGAGTTGTGGTTTTTTGAAGTATAAGAAGATGTTATATATATATATATATATATATAAACACCAATTTTTAAAATAAAGATAGAATGAATCTTGTACCTTTCTTGTATACCTTCATCTAAACTTCACTTGGGATTTTTTGGAACCATTAGACTTTACTTTACCTTTTTTTCCTTCATTTATTCTAGCTTATTTGTATTTCAGTTTATTAATTTTCTTTTATATATTAATTGTTAAATAAAAAATCAAATCCATGTCAGTATGTCACAGATCAGTTCTGGATAGATACTTCACGGGTATGGGTCCTGATATTTCTAGCTAGTTGAATCACTGCAAATCAAACCATTCGATGTGACCAACTTCTAATGTGAGAATAAGTATTATCAGAATGTAAGTGTGAGGAAAGAGGACACGCCTGAAATCCTTATTGTCGTCCCCTATTTATGTTAGATGTAGTTACCTTTCATTAATTGTCGAGTATGGGTCAGTAAATGGTCCACGATTATAGGTATAGCCATTGAGTCATGACAAAGACCATCCAAAAAATAATTAATACGTGGTCTCTGATTAAATCGTGTCTGTATTCAGAACCCTTGGTGGCACCCGGTCCCTCTCCACTTCATCATAAATTGGTTGTGGTGTTATCGGTTTCTGATTCGTAACCCTCGGTGGTGCCGGACAGCAACAGTTTCATGATTGGCTCCGTTGAGCATCAGCCCTCTGTTTTTCTCATTTCTTTGGCTAAATTTCGTAGGTTTTTTGTTAGAATTTCTCATTATGGGTTCACCGACTTCGAATCGTTATTTCATCTCACGTCCAATATCCAACTCTTTTTTTATAATATGTTAGGTTTCAGTATTATTCTTGGACTTGAAAGGAATCTGGGCACGAATATGTTTACACTAAGATTGGGAGGTCCATATTACTAGCTCAATCAACAGCCCTTTCTGAGGTAATTACAAAGCTCCTTTTATTAATTACTTCAATGTTTATTATAAAATTTAGTTTTTTGAAGTTAAAAGATTGCGTATTTTATTAGTTTATTCAATTACTTGATTTAAAATCCCTTGGCAGCGATGGTTGGCGGTGGTCCAGTGGTCCAGCGATAGTTGCACTCTCGAATGTAGTGAAACCGAGATTTGATGTGTTTGGTCCTTCCATGAAAAACCGGATTCTTCACGAGTGCTATTGCTGATGTATTATCGATACGTAACACCACTGCTTGAATTTCCTTGTCGAATAACTCACATATCAAGTCTCTTAGCCAAACCGCCTGACACGCGGCTGCGCTTGCCGCCATGTACTCTGCTTCACACGATGAGAGTGCAACTATACATTGTTTTTGAGAACACCAAGTAATTGATGAAGACCCAAGATAAAACACGTGCCCAGTAGTGCTTCTGCCATCGTCTTGGTCAATGTTATGGCTACTATCACTATAACCAACTAACACGTTTTTCCCACGAGTGTAAGAAATACCAAAACTGAGAGTACCTCGAATATAACGAAGAATTTGCTTTATAAGAGTTGCATGAGATTGCTTCGGGCTTTGCATGTACCGGCTTACGACTCGACCGAATACGCCAAGTCGGGACGAGTTTGTAAAAGCAACCGGAGACACCCGACAATCTTTCGATATCTCGTAGCATCAAAATCTTCTTCGTCTTCAAATTTAGAAACTTTTATACTCGGATGCAATGGAATTTGAGCAGGATTGCAAACCTCCATTCCTATCTCGCTTTTAATATGCTTCGATTCATATCCAATATTGTGCGGTTCCACCTCTCGACAACACCATTTTGTTAAGGTGTATATGGAGCGGTTAAATGCCGAATAAAACCCTCGTTTTCAGAGAACCGAATGAAATCACGAGAAGTAAATTCTCCCCCTCGATCGGTTCGAAACGTCTTAATTTTCTCACTATTTTTCGCTTCCACCATGACTTTAAATCGCTTGAAGGTATCAAACGCTTCACTTTTTTCCTTCAACAAAAAAGTCCACATGAAACGTGAAAAATCATCTATCGAGACGAACACGTACCTATTTCCGGCTATGGTACTAGGAGTAATGGGCCCGCATAAATCTCCATGAATTAGTTCCAACGCTCGGGTTGCTCTAAAAGTCGCCGACTTCGGAAACGGTTTCCTCGTTTGCTTCCCAACTAAGCACGAGTCACAAATTTGATTTTCTTGATCAACTTTTGGCATTCCAACGACCATATTATTTTTCACCATTTGTTTCATAGACTTGAAATTTAGGTGTCCTAGTCTCGCGTGCCAAAGCCAGTTCTCGTTATCAATCCGGGCTTGTAAACACACGGGTTTCCCCGTCTTTAATTTAATCGTATAAAGACGATTCTTGGATCGAGTAACCCGCATCAACAATTTTCCTTGATCATCATACATCAACAAGTAATCATCTTTCATACGAATATCACAACCACTTTCTGTTGCTTGCCCAAGACTAATAATATTACTTTGTAAACTAGGAATATAATGCTCCCCCGTTTTACCGACTAGCAATATCGACCCTTTCCCGTAAATATCAACATAAGACCCATCTCCAAATTTAACTTTACCACCAACACGCTTATTTAACTCAGAGAAAAAAGATAAATTACCCGTCATATGGTTGCTCGCACCGTTATCCAAATACCACAAGTCTTGTTCGTTCGAACCACTCTCGTGATCTCTTGGTATAAACTTCTGTTCATTCAAGTACACTTTTTCTTGAACGCACTGCACCATATAGAGGGACGAGTCTTTTTCTTTTGCGTCGGCCAAATGTGCTTGTCTTTCTTTCCTTCGTACTGGACACCTCGAAACGAAGTGACCAAATTCATCACAACGAAAGCATTGAACTTCCGAGTAATCCTTTTTACCCTTTCGTTTATCCCCTTCGTTGGACCCTCCTTGTGAGCCACGGTTCTGATTCTCACGTCCACCACCACGTCCATTACCACGTCCTCGATTCGAACCTTTCCCGCGCCCCCTACTCGATTCGCGTGAAAACTGCTTCGAACTCGAAGAGGATTCAGAATTATTAAACAAAAGTTTACCTTCTTCAGAACGCAACACGTGTCCTTTTATACGCTCCTCATAAGCCTTCAACCTCTCGACAACATCCTCAAAACCGACTGTTTTAAGGTCTAACACTTGCTCGAGGGATGCTACAACTTGGATAAACCGGCTCGGCAGGCTTGTGAAGAATATCTGAACTAACTTCCTTTCTTCATACGGTTGTCTAAGTGTGGCTGCTTTATAAGAGATCGCTGTCATTCTCAAGGCGTACTCGTCAATGGTTTCGGTTTCTTTCATCATCATATCGTCAAATTCACGTATTAACGTATGAAGTCTAGCATCCTTCACACGTTCCGCGCCCATATTTCTTGACTTTATGGTATCCCACATCTCTTTTGTCAATTTAAAATTACCGATTTGAAGTATCTGTTGCTCGGGAATCGACTGGAACAGAAGCGCCTTCGCGATGTTATTTTGCTTCGCGTCATTAGAGCCCGGGTCAATCACATCCCAAACTCCATGAATCCCAAAAATAACCTCCATATGCATACTCCAAATCGTGTAGTTTGTTTTCGTCAAACGCGGACACTGAAACGACCCGGAGATCGTCTCCTTTTTCGCTTGGTTCGCGTCACCCATCTTGGTTCTACGACTATAAGATTTTGAAAATCCCGTGACCTTGATTCAATGGTTTCAACACGTGATTTGATTTATCTACGCAACCAAATCACCTTAATAAAATATTGAATAAGTCTTTATTCAATTCTTTTTATCACACAACCTTTCACCAATTTAAACAAAATTGACAAAAAAACAATTCTGCCAACTTTTAAAGCTAGAACCAAAGTTGGTAAAGTCAAACCAACACACAATCAGGTGAATGACCTCGATAACCGTACTCCTAAGCACCATAACAAAAACAACTTCTGTTAACCACTTGAAATCAAGTAGTCGCCGTCCACCGATGGAAAAGTTATTCAATCGCTCCACCGATTAAACTTCGGAGGTCTTGAACGAAACGCCAAACACGAGTCACTGGTGATTGTAATAATCTTCACGTCACAGGATACTCCGACCTTCAATTGCACAGGTCCGACCAACACCTCCGTTTACCAGGTAGTCACCGATTGTAAGTATTTTGACACAGGTTTGAGAGTGCCGACAAACCGAGATTCAATATTTCGCGTGTTGATATCTGCGAGGTCTTCAACACCAGTATTGACCCTCGTATGCTCTGATACCAATTAAAGAAATTGGTACCGGGTATTGAACACGAACTCAAAACACGTTAATTTGGCTAAGCACGCATGTTATATTATTGACAAACTTCACAAAACTCAATTACCCAATTACAATCTCTAAACCCCAAAATACGGGTATTTATAATCTAACCTATCACGTTTAGGCTACAACTAGGATTGCTAATTAATAGGACATAATAATTATACTAACAATTAAATCTAAGCACATTTAATTGTTTATAATTATCCACTCCTTAAATCTCGTTACTTAACCTTGCACGCCAAGTAACGGCCTTTAACCGAAATTCCCAACATAATTCAACAGACACACCCAATAAACATTATTAATACTGATATATATGGAAGGCAAAAAGGTAAAAAAAAAATCGACCCTAATGGTAAAAAAGGCTCTCACAACTAGTCTTGATTAGCGGAACAAGCCGGTTTTATAGCGGCTAGAATCAAGTTATGTCGAAACTGGATTCACGAACAAGGGATACGAACCGATATATTGGTACGGGTCAAATTATCGGTTACACTGAAGGGATATCAGGTTGGATTAGGAACCGAATCAGTGTCCTAACCGTTTATACTCTAGATGATTTACATAATAGATTTGAAAGAATAACGTGTCCTTATTAGTTGTATGTTTTAATAGTCAAAATACGATACAACGAATCTAACATTTGGCATCATCTAGCTCATATTGTAAGCTAACTTTGTCAATCTATAAAATATGTATATATATATATATAGACACAATATTTTAGCATTTTTTTAGCAAAATCCCATAAAGAATGTGGCATAAGAAGCATCATATAAAGATATAAAATATTAAAATGTCACGTAAACCCACAAAAATTGGAATTAAGAAAATATGCAAAGTTAACCACAAGTATCAAGCTAGTGGTCATCAGGTCATGTGCTTACACCTTCATATATAGGTCAACAAACCTTAAACATTTACAATATCCACTTATAATAATTTGTACCATTTCTACGTATTTCTATTATCATTACAAGTAAACTAATTAACTAAGAATAGAATAATAGATAACAACATGCATGGGGTGATGGTTAACGTTTCACGTTTGAGATCTTTATGATCTTAGCTAAAGTTTCAAAACCTGACTCAACGAGTTTTTTTTTCACAGTTGTGGGATTTCTCATTGATGTTAATCCTGAGGGAAACAGACCTAGAGCTTCAAAGTTAGTATGTATGGTTGACATCGATTCCCTCGCGTATCGATGGTTGTTAAAAAAGGGTTACAACTTCCAACACAAAAACAACCACAACTACTGCCATTCTAATATTAACCCTTTCCAATTTAACCAGAGTCCATACAAATACAATACCAAAGCCCACATCCACACATTTTTTGATCCTGCAACTTATCTTTAACTTTCCTTTTGGGCATTCTTCTTTGCAAGAGGCTGCAATGTTCAAAATTGGGCAATGTCACAAATCAAATAGTGAATTTAAAATGACAAAAAGTGTTTTCAGTCAACCCAACCCGTAACCAAATTACCCATCATAACTATGAGGTGGATAGATGAAATGAAGACCTTTACCTCGGTCAATCCAACCATACTGATTTCAAGATGCGTGAAGCAAGTTGTG
Organism: Bidens hawaiensis; assembly: GCF_021521415.1. Lineage (NCBI taxonomy): Eukaryota > Viridiplantae > Streptophyta > Magnoliopsida > Asterales > Asteraceae > Bidens > Bidens hawaiensis. Next base: position 99,666 of record NW_027498305.1, on the reverse strand, counting down.
GGTACACACTCAAATGATTGAGGAAATGATCTTTTCTGCTGAGTTGTTCAACAACTATTTTCAAAAAATACATTAGAGATAGATTTGGAATACTCAAAATGTAAAAATAAAAAATTAAAACCAAAATAGACATGGTAATATCATTTACCTGATATCCCATGTACACTTGCAGCAACAAACTATATTTCCCTTTGCATCGATTACCCGCATACGATCGTCAATAGCAACAACCTTGACATTGATTTGGATAAATACATTGTGTCATTACAATCAGAGAACTAATGTCATGTAATTTTCATGGTAAATATTTTTACATAAAAATGGTATTTCTTCGATGTCAAGGAATACGGTCACCATTTATAGGATTGCGTGCGATTGGGCAAAATGTGAGAATGGATCATGCTAGGGTGTCTAGCAATCTAAACAGGCCAGATATACATGAATTTTAGTTTATGTAATCCTAAATAATGTGTTTCAAAGAAGTTTGAATGCCTTAAGTTGGTTGCCTCACCTTGTTTATTCCATGACAAAGAGAATCAGAAAGCGTTAATATCATACACTTGTTTACAACGAAAAATTCTTGTTGGCCCGTTTATAAAGCAAAAATATTAAAATAGTCGGGTCACGTTTATCTAATGGGTCGAATTCGGATTGTTTTTATCACCTAACGCTGAGTTAACGGGTGATCGATTCAGGTTATCGTTAGCCCTAATGGGTCGAACTTGGATTATGTTTAACGGGTTGAATTCGGGCATGGTTTATATAATGGGTCAAACTCAGGTATGTTTATCTAACGGCTTGTGTTCGGGCTATAAAATATTTCTAACGGGTTGATCTGCATTATGTTTGACATCTTAAAAGTTATGCTTGAAATCTTAATGGTTCGACTTGGGTTATATTTATCTCTAGTGGGTCAAACTTGGAACAATTTATCTCTAATGTTCAATCTCTTAAGGGGTCGCTTCGGGTTGTATTTATGTAACTTATAATGCAAAATATCCCTACACCAGCTCACATATACAGAGATAGAAGCTCCACTTAAACATCATATATATAATATATATATATATACACTAACAAAACATCAAAACTTACATAATCGATACTCTCATGTCCCTATCAAAGTGAATTACTTTAGCAATAAACCACTCATCTTTATCAACATCCTCTTGAGCTAGCCTCACAGCAAGTTGACAAAGTTATTTTTACATGTTGCATTCATTGCACACTCAAGTATAACAAATCTTATTAATAATTTGAAAAGATATAATGTAAAACGTAATTACCTGTTCACCCTCTAAGTTTGCAAGATAAGCAAGATGACTACTAAGAGAAGAGAATATGTTGAATCATGTCAACTAAAATCAAACCCCAAAGCCCCTTTCAACAACGTGCAATCATATAAGTGCATTGACTACAGCCCCTAAATAATAAACCTCTAACTACATCATTCAAGTACTACAATGTAACAGGGGCAGGGGTATGTCTTTAGCAGGTTAGGGTTTGCAATTCAGAAAGGGGTGACGGCGCAGCTTGTTGCCCGCCTACCTGCTATGTTGATGTAATATCTATGTTTCTATATAATGAAAGAAGTATCTTTGGAAGTCAAAAAAAAAAATAATAATAATAATTATACCTATGAAACCGATTCCAATGAAATTAACAAAAAATGATGAATTACGAAACTATGTTTTCCAAAGAAACTGGTATACTCGAATCACAATTGGGAACTCAATCAACTGCAAGAACAAATTGAAATGTTGTCAAATAATGCAATTTATTTGACCTAAGAACAATATACACATGACAAATAAGAACGATGAGTAATTAATAATTACCATCCCTGATGCATACACATAAGAAATCCGTTACCGCCATCAACAAAACAATCACCATCGCCACAACCGTGCAATCGCAATTTGGTAATCTGACACTCAAAACATAATAGAAAGAAACAAACATCGTTCATTAGGTTTTGATATGCCGACGTCAGAAATCCGAACGTCCTTTTGTTGTCAATTACAATTAGTGTTAGGACTTAGGGTTTATTAATGTCAAAATCGATCACGATTAATTAACGAAAACAAAAGGAAGAGAGAAAATAACTTGTTTATTAGTATGAGAGCAGCAGATTGATCGGCGTTGGAGTCGAAACAAAGAGAGATATCAGCATTCAGGATGTATTTTCATTGTGGTGGTGAATGGTGATATGAATCAACCACAACTTCATTAATCACAATATGCATTACAAATAAGCAGCAAACGACTAAATTATAACACAATACACTCACAATATGTCCCAGTCTCTTTAAATGTATATCAAGAAGCATAATTAACATAGTTATAATTAGTCAGTGCAACATCGGTACAAGAAGAACCTCTCCGTTGACCGCCCGCATTCAGCACAAACAACTCTCTCTGGCACATTCCCAGTGGTTCCAGGCAGGATTAGATGGTTGCAATGATGTGGTGGCCGGTTTGCTTCAAGATGCTCGTTTAAGGCCGGTAGAAAACCCTGGTTTTGTGCTGCATCCTGCCACTCATTATACTTGGTCAAACTAGTTAAAACTGTGATACCATCAGACCTTCTCATCCAATCATTCGACCCACGGCATATCAAAGCCCAACCTTGATCATTTCCATCATATGTAAGCATCACGTTAATTTCATGTAGAATTGGGTCTTCATCAAATGATTTCCCATGTTGGAGTTTTGAGTGCAACATGCTCACGAGGCGGACCCAAAAGAACCATATTAGAGTTAGGTCCGGGAGCACATGGCTAAGATTGTTAGCTCGGATTACATCGTTGTTTTTCCTCACTTTCTCCCTCGGGTTGCTTTTCCCCACATATAACATCTCGAGCACATGGCTAAGATTGTTAGCCCGATTCTTTGTAGCACTTTCGTATAATGGTAGTTGATCATCTTTCAGGTAAATCAAATGCTTGAGAGTCTTTGTATTATCAAGATGTGGAGTCTCCATGACGCGGACAATCGTTAGGTATGCTTCTATCTGCTTCTTCTCATCTGATCCTCAATATTAGTTTCAAAATATAGTGATTAAGTGACACATGCATCTACATTAATAAGTAACACTACTAGAAAACAAGTTATTTTCTCACAAACATTTCCTACAAATTTTTTACGACAAGTAGTTCCAACAGGTTTTCAACAAAAAAAAATAAGCTCCAACTTTGCTACAATATTATCTAATAAACATTATGTTAAGTCAAAATAATTTTTGTAGGAACTTTCCAACCACATGTTTTTATAGCAATTCTGTAAGAAAAGTTGTTGAAAAATGGTTGAAAACGATTTTCAAGCATATGTTTTTCCAACAACTTTTTTGTTAGAAAACTGTTTGAAACTGGAGTTTTCCAACAAATATCCTACAATTCGGTTGTAGAAAAACATCTCTTTTTCTAGTAGTGTAAATTATCGTATTAATTATTTTTCTTACGGATATATATGGTGATTGCATTGATCCAATTGATGCTTAAGGTGATCATGAATGTTAATGCTCTTGTCGGGCAGGGCGGGGTCGCATGGTAGCCATCGAAGGAGATCAATGAATAAGTTGTTAGAACAATGAGATTTTTTGTTGTGGTTTTATGTAGTATAGGAAGATGTTATGTATACACCAATTTTTTGAATAAAGATAGAATGAATCTTATACCTTGCTTGTATATATACCTTCATCTAAACTTCACTTTGGTTTTCTGGAACCATTAGTCTTTACTTTTCATCCTTTTCCATAATTTATTCTAGCTTATTTTTATTTCATTTTATTAATAGAATGTAAGAATGTATCAGAATGTAAGCATAAGGATAGGACATTCGTCGTCCCCTATATATGTTAGATGTAGTTACCTTTCGTTAATTGTCGAGTATGGGTCAGTAATGGTCCACGATTATAGGCATAACCATCGAGTCTCATGACAAAGACCATCCAAAAATTAATACATGGTCTCTGATTAAAATAGGGATTAAACGATCCAATTTGATGTATTTGACATCATATCTTTTCATTAATGGTATCTAATGATTAAGCTTTTGTTAGTCATAGGTATAAATCTCTAAATACACTAATATAGTGTGCTTAGATACTACTTATTAAATAAATGGCTGTGCGTGTTTCTTGCTTGTATGCCTTTTGCTTTTGTTTATTCTCCTTTTACCTTTACTTGTTGTGTTTAGTTTAGTTATCAAATATATATACCAAAAGAGTATCAAACTTTGATGTGTTTTAGATCAAGAAATGCATTGTATGATTTATCATCTATATTATTTAGTGTAGCTTAATGGGTCGGTTATAATAATATTTTTATATGTTTGTTGTAAAAAAAGGATAAATAAAAATAGTGATCTTTTAAGTTTCAAATTAATATGATTTGATCAAAATAATGAATAAAAAACCGAATTTCACTTTTTAATATTTTTTTTTGCTTATAACTAGTTTTTTTTTTGCTTTAATATTTAAAAAATTATAAAGCACCATAAATGTAATACATTAAAAAAAATACTAACTCGTAGTATTTCAAAACAATGTGGTTTTTCAAACTTGTGCTTGCATCTTTTTGCGGAAAAAAATGACCAAATACAACTCGTAATTTGGAACGTTTAAGAGAATTATAAGCTTTTAAGAGAGCAGAGAGTGTTTTAAGTGTAATGATTCAACAGACACACCCTATACACATTATTAATACTGATATATATGGAGGGCAAAGGTAAAAAAATCGACCCTAATGGTAAAAAAAAGGCTCTCACAACTAGTCTTGATATTCGGAGCTAACCAGTTTTATAACGGCTAGAATCAAGTTAGGTCGAAACTGGATTCACGAACAAGGGATACGAACCGATATATTGGTACGGGTCAAATCGGTTACACTGAAGTGATATCAGGTTGGATTAGGAACCGAATAAGTGTCCTAACCGTTTATACTCTAGATGATTTACATAATAGATTTGATAAAAATAACGTGTCCTTATTAGTTGTATGGTTTTAATAGTCAAAATACGACTCTTACTATACAAACTATAAAACGAATCTAACATTTGGCATCATCTAGCTCATATTGTAAGCTAATTTTGTCAATCCATAAAATTTGTATGTAGACACAATATTTTAGCATTTTTTTTAGCAAAATCCCATAAAGAATGTGGCATAAGAAGCATCATATAAAGATATAGAATATTAAAATGTCACGTAAACCCACAAAAATTGGAATTAAGAAAATATGCAAAGTTAACCACAAGTATCAAGCTAGTGGTCATCAGGTCATGTGCTTACACCTTCATATATAGGTCAACAAACCTTAAACATTTACAATATCCACTTATAATAATTTGTACCATTTCTACGTATTTCTATTATCATTACAAGTAAACTAATTAACTAAGAATGGAATAATAGATAACAACATGCATGGGGTGATGGTTAACGTTTCACGTTTGAGATCTTTATGATCTTAGCTAAAGTTTCAAAACCTGACTCAACGAGTTTTTTTTTTCACAGTTGTGAGATTTCTCATTGATGTTAATCCTGAGGGAAACAGACCTAGAGCTTCAAAGTTAGTATGTATGGTTGACATCGATTCCCTCGTGTATCGATGGTTGTTAAAAAAAAGTCGCATTATTTAATTGAGATGAGTTTTAAATGGTCATATCTTAAGGTAAGAAACATTTAAACTTACTATGTGTATTAAATGTATTCTAATTCATATTTCTAATACTGATCTATAGGGGCTGTTGGAAATAAAGGTTCTGATATTATTATAAAATCAACCACAACTTCATTAATCACAATATGTATTACAAATAAGCAGCAAACGACTAAATTATAACACAATACACTCACAAGTCCCAGTCTCTTTAATATAGTTATAATTAGTCGGTGCAACATCGGTACAAGAAGAACCTCTCCATTGACCGCCCACATTCAGCACAAACAACTCTCTCCGGCACATTCCCAGTGGTTCCAGGCAGGATTAGACGGTTGCAATGATGTGGTGGCCGGTTTGCTTCAAGATGCTCGTTTAAGGCCGGTAGAAAACCCTGGTTTTGTGCTGCATCCTGCCACTCATTATACTTGGTCAAACTAGTTAAAACTGTGATACCATCAGACCTTCTCATCCAATCATTCGACCCACGACATATCACGGCCCAACCCTGATCATTTCCATCATATGTAAGCATCACGTTAATTTCACGTAGAATTGGGTCTTCATCAAATGATTTCCCGTGTTGGAGTTTTGAGTGCAACATGCTCTCGAGGCGGACCCAAAAGAACCATATTAGAGTTAGGTCCGGGAGCACATGGCTAAAATTGTTAGCTCGGATTACATCGTTGTTTTTCCTCACTTTCTCCCTCGGATTGCTTTTTCCGACATATAACATCTCGAGTTGGATTCCAGCCTTACGGGCCACTACTTGTGCGGTTTTTGTGAAACTTTCAATCCACTCCAAATCCTCCCCTCCGTACAGACAAATGTACTTTCCTTCAGCAACCTGTCAAAAAGTACTTTACTTTATATAAAGCAAAACCCTAAACCTTAAACACTAAACTCATAAAAATTTATGTGGTTAAGATTAAGATAAAATATGAGTTAAGCTAACGTACCCAACCGAAAATATTTGGCTCGATGGAATCAGCAAGCAACTCAATTCTCCAAGTTTCCTCCCGCCAAAGTGCTTCTTCCCTCATGCTAGTGAACGGGAAAGCCACGCTTCCCCATATCCACATCATGTGTAGTGCGTTGGTGTTGACGATCCTCCCTTGAGGATCCATCACCAGGAGCAAAGGTTTATGGTTAAAGTGCCACACCTCCTTAATGTACTTGATCGCTGCTGGATCAAGTAACGAAGGATGAAACACTGAATACCAAGGCATCATGTTTCTTAACGCCTCAAATTTGCTTTGGTTTTCCGGGGTCCAAGGTGTTGCCCTATGATTGGGCACCACTGGGACCCAAACCACCTCATACTGGCTCTCAGCTCTATCCGGGTGTAGCTTTGCCTCTCGATACATCTGGTCAAGAACTGAAAGCTCGTCTGCTGGCAAGTCAAGGTCCGATATGAGAAGCAATACGATCTTCTTCTTTAGTATATCAATGCTAACCTAATCTCGCAACAATATTCAAGTTTGATCAAACTATTATTCACAATAACTAATAATCTTCACTAAAACCAATGTATGCACAACGAATAATGAACACATACCCGGTTCCTTGTACTGCTTTCGTACAATGGTAGTTGATCATCTTTCAGGTAAATCAAATGCTTGAGAGGCTTTGTGTTATCGAGATGTGGAGTTTCCATGACGCGGATAATCATTAGGTACGCTTCAATCTGCTTCTTCTCATCTGATCATTAATATTAGTTTCAAAATATTTAGTGATTAACTGAAGCATACATCAACAATGATAAGTAAATGATCATATTAATTTAACATTTTTGATCTTACTAATATGGTTATTGCATAGATCTAATTGATGCTTGAGGTGATCATGAATGTTGCTGATCTTGTGAGCCAAACTTGATAGCTCCCAGGCTTCCGTGGTCGTGGTGATATGCCTATTTTAAAGAGTATATTATGTTGTCTGTGGTTCGATTCTTGATAATTTATAAAGAACACTACTACAAAACTGGACATTTGTGATTGTCAAATTTTGATAGAATAATTGGCGTTTTGTGACTAATCCGCGGCCAGAATGATAACCGAAAAACATTTGGTCGCGAATGACCAGTTTTATTGTAGTGAAACAATGTGACAAGATACGTACTTATGGTAAATGTCATAATTTATTTCATTATGTGGTCGTCTTTAATTTTAACTTATTCTTTCATTTTTAGACAGTGTTGCGACCACTTTTAGTTGTAAGGTACTTTAAGATTTAATTTTGATTCACTTTTGTTTGAACTCTTGGCTGAGAATTGGAGGTTGCAACATTTGTGACTGTTTTGCGACTAGATCGTGTTAAATATTTAATTTTGCCACCACTGAAATTTGGTCGCAAAGTAGTCTCTAATTAGCGACTGTTTTTTGTTGTTAATTTCGGTCGCAATTGTCTAGTTTTCTACTACTAGTGATGTTGTATAGTTCTATAAATGTATAGGGAAACAAAATGAGATGAAAACTTACTCGTGTCCCATTCCAATTAGATTAATGAGAATGGAAGCACACGCGACAATGCTTCTGATGATCCAATAAACCGCAGTGGGAATATGAGCAGTAGCTGTCATGAGTTCAGGAGTCTCTGGGCTAATGTATTGCTCGGGGAGATCCTTAAATCGAACAATGCAATGAGTCAATTCAAGCATGGCTTTGATGAGGTTAGTGACGGCCTCAAACCTTGGTTTGAGAGCCTCACCCCGCTCAAGCACATCATGCATTTGCTTGAGGTGGACTAGAGACTTAGCCAGTGGATTCGAAGCGCAAAGCTGAACAACCAACCAAAACTCGCCATAGTTCACCATGAAAGCCGCTAGTGTAATAATTGCTTTTACATCCCACCCATAGTGGGAAAGCATGTGGAAAATCCCTGTAGTGGTTGCATGTGCGTCGCAACCTCCAATGCATTTGCAAGAAATCTACACGCAGTTCTCAACATATTATTGGCAGTATATTATGAGTATATAACCATTTATCTTATAAATATATTTAATGTTTACCTCGCATGAAACCTTATTAATTGTGAGCGCCATGGCTTCAAGCATCTCACTGTCGCTATAAATCACACTCTCAACTATTGCATCTATCTCCGGTTGAGTACCCTACAAATAAAAATTTAGGATTCGATAATAAGATATAAGTTGAGTACAAACAACGTCTACAAATGAAAACATACATGATGGCTTGTGTCTGGATTGGCTCTATGCGTGATGTCCTCGATGATTTGAAGAAGTGGCTTGACATCAAAATAGGTGCCATCAGGAGCGTGTGTGGCAAGTATGTTTTTCATCATGGCATTGTCGTCCGAGGAGGAGAACATGTGTCGGTCACCTCGTGTAGGGCGGGTTCGCATGGCAGCCATTGATTAATGATTAAGATCTTAGAACAATGAGATTCTGTGTTGTGGTTTTATGAAGTATAAGAAGATGTTATATATATACCAATTTTGGAATAAAGATAGAATGAATCTTGTACCTTGCTTGTATACCTTCATCTAAACTTCACTTTGGTTTTTTGGAACCATTAGACTTTACTTTTCCTCTTTTTCCATAATTTATTCTAGCTTATTTGTATTTCATTTTTTTGGTATTAGTGTCCTTTGTATTTTAATTGTTAAAAATCAAATTCCTGTCACAAACTAGTTTCGGTTAGATATTTCACACATATGGATCTCGATACCTCTAGCGAGTTGAATCACTGCAAATCAGACCATTGTTATCCTCGATGTGACCAACTTCAGATATGAGAATAGTTATGCAAATCGTCGTCGTCATCATCATCATCATCATCATCATCATCATCATCGTCATCATCTCCTTTCGATGTCATGGAGTGGCGGGTCACTAAGTGATCCACGATTATATATATATATATATATATATATATATATATATATATATATATATATATATATATAACTATTCAGTTATGACAAGACCATTGAAGAAGTAATAGGTGGTCCTTGATTAAAACATGAATTAAACGATTCACTTTGATGTATTTGATATTATATCTTTTCACTAATGGTATTTAGTAATTAAGCTTTTGTTAGTCATAGGTATAAATCTATAAATACACTAATTGAAGAGGTAGGTCCCAGCAGAGCCCAGTTGGACCCGCAAGACTCACCTTGAAGAGGAACGTCTGCGCAGAAACCAACTGGATCCGCAGGACCAACCATGCTCAGAGACGTGACGTCCTTACGCGCAGTACGCAAGCTGGTCCCGCAGGAAATGCCTCCCAATGGTGAAGGACTCCGCCTGTCCCCGCAGCCTCGGATACAAGCCATCAGGGAAGGCCACCCGCGCAGCAAGGCTACACGCACAAGGCACTTAGCTCTCAATCACTCAGTGTCACCTGAAGGAATGAGCGAAGCCGGGAACTATCCCGCACAAGGGCGGAAGGGGGAATACTCCCGCCCAAATAAGCCAGTCCGTACGATACAGGAAGATCTTCTGTACTGTACCTGACGAGGTATGGGAAAAAGATCTGACTAAAGATACGACAGCTTATTGACAACAGTATGGCGAGCAGCATGCTCCTGTACTGTGTCACTATTAGCCGCTGCCTACTCACCAACTACTGCCATACCACGTGCGTAGCCGGCAGTTGGTGGAAAAGGAATAGTAAACAGCAGGCCTGGTCACTATCAGCCGCTGCCTACCCACCAACTACCAGCAGGGCACGTGCGTAGGCCACTGTTGGTGGAACAGGAATACTGTTGCAGCCGGCCACACCTCCTTGGAAACCTACCTTCGGCTATAAATACCACAAATGGTATGACCATCATATCTTATCTTATATCATCATAATATACCTGATATCTGCTCTAGCAATCTCTTAATATACACTTATATTTAAAGAGCAATCTAGTCTGATTCTCACGCCGGAGGGTGGTCACAAGGAGGAACCCCCCCCCTTCTCAGTGACAAGCTCATGGTGTCTGTTTTGCAGGTTATCAGAAGAACCATCTTCTCAGGGTCTAACCCCTCGTGGGAAACATCTATCTAACCCCCAGGTTACCAGTAATCTGCCCGGGGTCCGGTTAGTGTTTCTTCATTGGCGCCATCCGTGCATAAAGCTAGAACTTTATTTTTCTCCAGTTTTTTCAAACTTCTAAGATGGTTAAAGAAACTCCGGTAACCACAACCCCAGCTACTGGGGGGAATACCGGCAACACAGTTTTTACAAACACTACCCCAGTTACCCAAGCTGGGGCAAGTGCAGTAAATAATCGCTCACTGGGATTCACCGATGCCCAGTTAGAGAAACGAACAAGACTCCCCCGCCAAACACTCGATGAGGTTAAGGCATGGGCGGAGGCACGTCAAAAGGAATTCCAAGCTGAGTTGGACGAACGCTTGCGTTCCGTCCAACAGGCTGACGAATTCGAAGGATATTGGGACGATGACTCGGAGTCCGACTCCGACGCGAACCCTCGCCATAGGGCAAAAGGGAAGCGTAAGGAAACGGACTCCCAACCGAGAAGGCATTTTGGACAAGCCTTCAAACCAAAAAGCACAGGTGGAAGTCCACGAGACTTCTCCAAAACATTCAGACCGAACGTTGCAAATGCGGGAACATCCAAATTTGCAAGGGACATTGCGGAAGCAATTGCCCCAAAAAGTGCCAAACAAATGTCCAGCATAGGCACATATGATGGTATATCCGACCCAGATGATCATTTGAACAGATTCATAGCGGGGGCAACCGTCAGTAGTTGGACGGAACCTACATGGTGTTACATGTTCCAGATGACACTGGTCGGGGCTGCTAGAGCGTGGTTCGATCGTCTACCGGTCAACCACATCTACGACTGGGCAGACTTCCAACAGAAGTTTAGCCAACACTTCAGCCAGCAAAGAAAGTATACCGAGGAGCAATGGACAATCCTCAAGTGCATTCGAGAAAAAGATGAATCTTTGCTAGACTTCATAACTCGCTTCAATTCGAAGAAGCTAAGTCTGGGTAACATTAGCGAAGATCTTGTTCACGCTGCCTTTATTCAGGGCGCGAACGACCCAGAGCTCATCCGCGCCTTAACGGGTAAAGATGGCATGCCATCCACATGGGATGCCATCATGACAGCAGCAAAACGCTTTGCGGAAACGGAGAAGCAACTGGGTAGAGATCTCCCACAGAGCACAAACCTCTACACCCAGAAAACAAGAGAAGACAACGTCCTTACCGCCCGATTAAACAAAAAACGGAAGCTAGGCATTTGACAGTCAAGGGTAAACTTTGACACCTCATCCGGCTTGCAGCATCGGTTAGGCGGAAGGGATAACGAACAGTCAAACAGGAACTCCAGATGGACGCCGCTCACCAAAAGCGTCACCGAGATATTCGCCACCGAGGAGCTCCCATGGCCAAAGCCTCAAATAATCCGACATCGTCACAATGCTGATCGAAGCAAATACTGTGACTTTCACAGGACAAAAGGCCACAACACCGAAGAATGCATAGACGTAAAGGACATGGTCGAAGCATTTGTCAGAGATGGGACGCTTGCGCACCTCGTGGCGCAATGAACGCTGAGCAGGCTGATGCGTGTAGAACCCCAGCTGGGGAAAACACGAATAAAATTCCAGCTTCAATGTGGAGACTACATGCTGCGTAAAGAACGAGATCCCGAACCAGGTGCGTATCGGCTCGATGGCGCTCCCATCCCAACAACATGGAAGGGAGCTCATTTACACAGTTTGCATGTAAATCAATTCCAAATTTGTAAAGAAAAGGCCAAGAGCCACTTCTAATGGAAACGATTCTCCTTAAAACATTGACGCTGATGATTTTACATTTTTATGAACTATCAACACTAATGCCGGTTTTCACCGCATACATAAGTGTGAGTCGTTGCGTGGGGAAGGCGGCAAAACCCGCATAAACCCAAAAAACGACAAACCTTCACGCAGGTCAGTTGAAGGGGAAAAGTTCAGTCCCATTAAATGAAAGTGCCGGTCTATCCGCATGAATCATGAAAAAGGGAACTGAACACACCTATTGACAACCGCGCGTCGAACGGTTAATTTATTCAACACGGATATGCCGGTTTTCACCGCATAAATACGTGGAAAGTCGTTGCGTGGGGAAGGCGGCAAAACCCGCATAAACCCAAAAAACGACAAACCTTCACGCAGGTCAGTCGAAGGGGAAAAGTTCAGTCCTCCCATTAAATGAAAGTGCCGGTCTATCCGCATAAATCATGAAAAAGGGAACTGAACACTAACCTATTGACAACCGCGCGTCGAACGGTTCAAAACAGAATTTCTAACAAAAGGATGAGGAAAACCTACACGCAGGTCAGATAAAGGTAAAGTTTAGCCATCCTACTAAGTGCAAGTGACGGTCCTACCCGCACAATCACGAAAGAGGAAGCAAAACTTCACACCTATTATCTACCACGTTCAAAGGTTAACTTATCCTCAGAAAGGATGAGGAAAACCTACACGCAGGTCAGATGGTAAAGTTTAGCCATCCTACTACGTGCAAGTGACGGTCCTACCCGCACAATCACGAAAGAGGAAGCAAAACTTCACACCTATTATCTACCACGTTCAAAGGTTAACTTATCCTCAAAAGGATGAGGAAAACCTACACGCAGGTCAGATATAGGTAAAGTTTAGCCATCCTACTACGTGCAAGTGACGGTCCTACCCGCACAATCACGGAAGAGGAAGCAAAACTTCACACCTATCTACCACGTTCAAAGGTTAACTTATTCTAAACACTTGGAAAATTGCTAATTTAAACTAAAGTATGCAAGTCATATAACGTTTATAAAGTAAGGAATCCAATAAAAGAAGCGGTCTTACCCGCACAAAGATTTATATTTCACGAAGATTCATTACAAGAATGGCCGGGTAACTACCCGCCTACAAGAAGATAAATCTATACAAGCTAAATCTATCCTAGCAGTGGGAAGGGATCTTCAGGATCAGGCTTCAGGGCCACTTCCACTTGGACCAGCACCGTCAGTAGAGCGTGGCAGTTAAAGGAAAGCCTTAAGGATAGCTAGCCCATCATCAGCAGCAGCAACTTCATTCACCTTCTCCACCACCGGATGCGGGAAAGCGGCGTACTGATTCACTGCTTGGTCGTAAATAGCTTCAGTATCAACATTGTACAAAGGGAAGTTGGAAGGCGGGATGCCTTTCTCAACGAACCCTAGACCAAGCAGGAAACCGACCTTTTCCCCATCCTCGTGAGAAGCGTTGAGGGCTGCGCTCATAGCATCATCGTAAGAGGTCTCAGCAAAGACCCGATGCACAACCTACAAGAAAATACACATCAGAACCTTTTCTATTTACAAAGAAAAGCGTAAAGACAAGAAAAGCTTACCTGAGACAACGCTTCTCGAAGAAGCCATTCCTTGGCAACCAGGGCTTCTTGGAGGGCAGCTTGAGCTTCGTTACGGGCGCGATCGGCTTCACTCTTGTTGAGGTTGGCAAGCAACACTTCTTTAGCCGCAGCCTCTTCGACGCCCGTCAGCTTACGCTCAGCATGGTCAAGCACCCCCCTCTGGTCCAGGATTTCTTGGAGCTTTTTGGCGTCTTCCATCGCCAAGGCATCATGAGCCTGCTGGAGAGCCTCTAATTTGGCTTTAAGTTCTTCATTCTCCACGCGCAGAGGCTCAGCAACAGCTTCAGCCTTGGTGGCCCTCTCGGTTGCGTTCCTTGCAGTTTCCTTAGCCAGCCGAAGCTGTTCATTAACAGCTTGGGCAGCCTTGGAACGGGCCTCAAGTCGTGCCTGAACTTCAACCTCGAGGGCCTTGAAGGCCTTCTCCCTTTCTGCAGCTACGGCGGAAAGCCTTTGGTTCTCCTCCCGGACAGCCCGCGCCTGAGCCACTTCTTTAAGGCGAGCTGCTTTTAACTTGTCGTTTTCACGACAAAGCAGCTCGACACTCGGCTGCATCCGGGCCAGGAGAACCCGAAGCTCATTGGTTAGCCTACCCTCCTGGTAGCTAGCCATGGCTTCCCCCAACGCACCACTGGGAGCAGCGTGACGAGCCCATTCCACGCACTCCACAGGGGTACGAAGGGTTGTTCCTCGGCGAATGTTCCACCGTGGAACATACACTTCATTGGAATCCGACACTGCAAAAAACATAAAGCAGTTAGGAAAAGATGATAAAGAAAAAATATATATAAATGGGCCAAAAGAACCCTACGCACCTGTAGGGTCAATTACAGGCCGATAGCCGTCGAACCCATCACCTGAACCCAACGGAAATCCATCCAAGAGGTCAGGCAGATGGGAAGGTGGCAGAGATTGGCGAGAAGCCCCATGCGTACCTGATGGATCGGCCGTCTTGGCCGATGACGGGGGCATGGTAGCAGCCGCCGCGGATTCCGCAGCAAAAGTAACCGCCGGCTCGGTGAAAGATGCTGTAAAAATAGCACTCACAGCCGGCGGTGACGTCATCTCAGCTGGAACAGTCGGCTCAAAGGAGTGAGCAACTGAACCAGCGGAAGCAGGCGCAGGCGCCTGGGTCGACGCCTCAGGTAGGCTGACCAAGCCTACCGTCATTGGCGGGGAGGTACTACTTTGCACTCCACCCTGGAATGCGTCAACATCCACGCCTACGTAAAGAAGAAAAGTGTTAAATGATATTAAGCTATGAAGATAAAAGCTAAAGGAAATTTGTACTTACGGGTTTTCTTGAGCCTGAAAGTACGGACGGGCGGGGATGAACCCGATGGAGCCGGCCTCTTCACGCTGGTCACCGTTGTCATCCTGGGCTCTTCGGTGACAGTTGTCACAGCCTCCGGATTGGTGATCTTGTCACCACCGGGATTCCCCGCCACCTCTTCGCTCTCGGTCTCTGAGTCAGACCGAGGCGCTGGATCGGCTGTGGAGGCCACCTTCTCCTTCCCCTTCCCGCCGGCAGCCTTCTTCTTCCGCACCAACGGAGGACCATCTGCGGATTCCTCATCAGAACATACGATTAGAGGAATTCCAGCAGAGGTTTCAACATTGAGGGGTCGAGGGTCGAAGAGCGCCTTACCTGGCCGACGGGCGCTAAGGATCTCATGGCCTAGCGGATAGACCTCCACGAACCGATCCGCCGTTTGTTCTAGGATGGGCAACTCGTTCTCATCTAGAGCGCGAGTACCCATCCGTGCGGGACCGTCAGCCTCCCGCGGGTTCAGGAGCGACTGCAAGTCGTTCCCCTCTGAAATAAACAGGAAAAAAGTTAGAAGAAATTCTAAATCAACAAAAAGAAAGAAAGCATACCGTAAGGAACAGAGTTCGAACCGTATTCGAGGACGATTGGGATCTTTTGCGCATCGGCAGCCTTCCACACCCGGCTCATCCCCAGCATCACCATCCCGGACTCTGCAAACCGGTAAACCGGAGATTGGACCCGAGATATCTTCGAGAACCATTCCGCCTCCTGGTAGCTGGAGGCGTGAAGGCTTGGGAGAGCTTGCCCATTCTTAAACTTCATGGCAATGGGGATGGCGCGAGCGGATATGAAGAAGAACTCCCGCTTCCACGAGCGAAGACTGCGCTCGGTCGCGCAGATCTTTAAACCCTTAATCCGGGTTGTCAATGTGTACCACCCCTGGATGCACCTCCAAGTATAGAAGGTCATCAGGCGGTCAACATAGGGCTCAACGCCCAAAATCCGGCACACCCACTCGAAGTGGCGAATCTTGGCGATCGCCATGGGGTGCAACTCGGTCAAATGAACACCATGCCTCTCAAGGACACGGTAAACAAACTTTGTCAATGGGAACCTAAGATTCCCATAGACAAAGAAGGCAGCATATACCCCGATCTTGCCTCTGGGGGCATCGTACACCGTCTGGTGGGGTTCAGGAAACTCAGGCTCGAGAGACTCGAGCATGAACTTCCTGACGACGTACCGATACAGATCGCCAGGCAGAGCACACTGGCACTCGCCAGCAGTACTCTTGTCATCGACTGCAGATTCGAGATCACGAGACATCTTGTAAAAGAAGAAGAAAACGATTTCGGGAGAATGCTTGCCTGAAAAGGTGAGTATTCGCCGGAAATCGCAAAGAAGATGAAGAGAAGAGTGAAAGTGTGAATTACAAAGAGCCCTCTACCCCTTTATATACTAATCGCAATTAATGCGATGAAATTAATGCGGAAGAGAGAGAAAACGAAGGTGCAATGAAACTATGACACGTGGCAAAAAGCAAGCTGGCAACAGCTGTTGACAGGACGCATACCATTAATTTCGCGGCCACGCGCCCGAAAAATCGCGCCCACGCGCCTGAAAAAGCGTCTGGAATGACCATTTACTGTCACGTCACCATAACTTCCTGCACGATCTGACACAGTCAGAAGAAACCGTCGCACGACGTTTCAGAGTTTTGGACTGTTCTTCTATCCACCAACTCTTCGAATTTCAAAATTCAAAATTCAAAAAGATTAAAAAGTAAGCGGGAAAATACCCCTTACCTTGGCAAACAAGTAACCGTAAGACGGATGCGGGTACAGTGTTAAGGCAAAACCCTTCACATACCTAGCACCCGCAGGGAATTGAAGCCAAGAAAACCTTGGCGAACAAGTAACCGTAAGACGGATGCGGGTACAGTGTTAAGGCAAAACCCTTCACATACCTAGCACCCGCAGGGAATTGAAGCCAAGAAAACCTTGGCGAACAAGTAACCGTAAGACGGATGCGGGTACAGTGTTAAGGCAAAACCCTTCACATACCTAGCACCCGCAGGGAATTGAAGCCAAGTATACCTCGGCAACCAAGTAACTATAAGCCGGGTGCGGGTACAGTGTAAAGGCAAAACCCTTCACATACCTAGCACCCGCAGGGAATTGACGCCAGGAATACCTTGGAAGTAAAGTAACCGTAAGACGAGCGCGGGTACAGTGTTAAGGCAAAACCCTTCACATACCCAGCGCTCCGCTGGGAATTGAAACCAAGAAGGATCTTCTGGGCAATGCTTGCGGAAACGGAAATAACATCCCCGCATAGCGGGAACGTCGAGTACTACGTTGTTTGAAACTCCAGGATGGAATTGGTGGTTTTAACATAATTGATCACTATGTTCAAAACAACCAAAACCTCACGGAGAATCCACACAAGTGGGACTCAACGCTCCTGACTTGCGAGGAGGTTACAGCCTACCCGCATCATACTCAAAGACCAAGCAGGAAACTCGGGAATTTCTGCAAGTGACAAGGACTTCCGCGGGAGGAATCCCCATGGAAAACCCTAAAAAAAAAAAAAAAACCCTTTTCAAAAACCCTTTGCTTAAGTCCAAAAGTTCACCTCACTTTATTAAACACTCATGAGAAGAACATTGGACTGGGGGGACTTGAAGAGGTAGGTCCCAGCAGAGCCCAGTTGGACCCGCAAGACTCACCTTGAAGAGGAACGTCTGCGCAGAAACCAACTGGATCCGCAGGACCAACCATGCTCAGAGACGTGACGTCCTTACGCGCAGTACGCAAGCTGGTCCCGCAGGAAATGCCTCCCAATGGTGAAGGACTCCGCCTGTCCCCGCAGCCTCGGATACAAGCCATCAGGGAAGGCCACCCGCGCAGCAAGGCTACACGCACAAGGCACTTAGCTCTCAATCACTCAGTGTCACCTGAAGGAATGAGCGAAGCCGGGAACTATCCCGCACAAGGGCGGGAGGGGGAATACTCCCGCCCAAATAAGCCAGTCCGTACGATACAGGAAGATCTTCTGTACTGTACCTGACGAGGTATGGGAAAAAGATCTGACTAAAGATACGACAGCTTATTGACAACAGTATGGCGAGCAGCATGCTCCTGTACTATGTCACTATTAGCCGCTGCCTACTCACCAACTACTGCCATACCACGTGCGTAGCCGGCAGTTGGTGGAAAAGGAATAGTACACAGCAGGCCTGGTCACTATCAGCCGCTGCCTACCCACCAACTACCAGCAGGGCACGTGCGTAGGCCACTGTTGGTGGAACAGGAATACTGTTGCAGCCGGCCACACCTACTTGGAAACCTACCTTCGGCTATAAATACCACAAATGGTATGACCATCATATCTTATCTTATATCATCATAATATACCTGATATCTGCTCTAGCAATCTCTTAATATACACTTATATTTAAAGAGCAATCTAGTCTGATTCTCACGCCGGAGGGTGGTCACAAGGAGGAACCCCCCCCCCCTTCTCAGTGACAAGCTCACGGTGTCTGTTTTGCAGGTTATCAGAAGAACCATCTTCTCAGGGTCTAACCCCTCGTGGGAAACATCTATCTAACCCCCAGATTACCAATAATCTGCCCGGGGTCCGGTTAGTGTTTCTTCACTAATATAGTGTGTTTAGATATTAATTATTAAATAAATGGTTGTGCGTGTTTCTTGCTTGCATACCTTTTGCTTTTGTTTATTCTCCTTTTAACTTTACTTGTTGTGCTTAGTTTAGTTATCAAATATACCAAAAAGAGTATCAAACTTTTATGTGTTTAGTGAGCCCACCCTATCCAATTAACAACCTTCACAATCAAGAAATACATTGTATGATTTATCATCAAAATGAGGCTGCGACACAGTCTGTTACCCGGTTACCTGTCTAATTTCTATTGTAATTGAATCTTTTATATCAGAAAATATAACGATATTTATGTAAAAGAAAAATATTTAGTTTAGCATAAGCCCTATTTTTTCCTAGCTCATGGCAAGGGACTTCAGAGTTATTTTCTGGTTTGTATGACCGAACAATTAAAATATGGAACGCAGAAGACCGGTCGTATATAGCCACATTATTTGGTCATCAAAGTGATGTTTTAACCATCGGTTGTTTAAGAAAAGAACGGGTGTTAACAGTTGGTCGTGACCGAAGAAAAAACTCCTTCATGTTATAAAAAATGCGCACCCGTCATTGATTCCAAATAATAAACTACAAACAGATGGCTTATAAAAAATGTCATATGGAAAGGAAATAAATTTATTTATTTTGTTCGGATGTCTAGTAAATTGTCATTTTTGGTCACAGTTTTGTTTCAACATCAATTTGTACGGATATCTGAAAACCCGAACAACCTAAATGAATATTGTTGGTCAGGTTCATATATGGTAGAAAATTGAGCATTGAATTTGTTTTTAGAAGTCAACTTTTACCAATGTTTGTATGAATAGGTTTCCAGACTATTGATACAACTTGAATTAAATTGACACTACTTCAAAACGACCTGTTTTGACCCGTACTTATATGGAATCGAATCCGTTATGGGTTGAACTAGTTTGACAAGACTCTCATTGACCACAAGACCTTTTTTGCCAAGCTTAGATACAAGTACAACCCATTTCTGCATATATTAAAAGAGTTTGGTTATTGAATTCAATTCCTAGTTATATTTAGAAGCACTCGAGCTGGTCCGAATTTTCTAGAGCCTGCATCCTCAAGGCTAGCCGGGATGTGACCGAATTCTAGCTTAGCGGAATCAACACTTGATCATTGATGGTTGAAATTATGCTACAAAAGACCAAGTATAATATAGGTTAATTAGTCATTCTATAAAAATATGTATGCTTGATATGATTATTAGGACCATCACAAATGCGAAGTTACATATTTGCCCCTTATCTTGATCAACTTTATGCATATATCCTGTAGTCTCAGTACTGGAAACCATGCCATGGACACTTGTGTATTATTCTTACTACTCTTGTTATCAAGTAAACCTGTAAGTGCAACATTTAGCTGCTATTTTCCGGCGGTTTTCAACTTCGGCGACTCAAACTCAGACACCGGTGGCTTGGCGGCAGCTTTCGGGCAGTTTTCTTCGCCCAATGGCGAGACATTTTTTTATCGCACAGCCGGTAGAGTCTCCGATGGTCGTCTTCTCATTGACTTCATGGGTATGTAGGATTTAAGACTATTTGTTGTGGGCTAACGCCGTGAAAGTCGTGGTCATTAAAAAGGGGCCCACCCCTTAACTAATCACCAATTCTATTTTTTTAAACATTTATTTGATTTTTTAGTTGAACCATGATGTGATAGTTAAAGAGTGAGTTAAAAGTACATTGCTCTGTGGCGTGACACGATGTTATTACACTTTTTAGTTAACAGTTAAGGCTGAGGGGTGTGGGGGGCGCGAGAGGGGGCGCGAGTGGGGGCGCCAGCCAATAATATTGTGACGTGTGGCAGAGAGAGAAACTTGATAAGATGGGTGTTGGTAGTGGTGCTCGCGCCCCGGGGCATGGTGTGGAGGGGCGCGAGAGGGGGCGCGAGCGGTTTTTTTTTTTATTTTTTTATAAATGTATTAAAAAAACGTATTATTAAAAAAACTCATAAATTATTTAAAAAAACACACATTAATTAAAAAAACACATTAATATCTAAAAAAAAATTAAAGTACTAAAAAAAAACATTATTCTTATTCTTCGGCTTGGTCTTCTTCGATTAACCTCTTCCGGATACGTTCCTTTTGTTTTTCCATCAGCATTTGGTCGACCGGATTTAGGTTACTGAAGTCTCTTGTAAGCAATTCCAAATCTCTCATTCTTTTTTTTTCCTTTTTGTCATTAGTGACCACCTCCATGGTTTTGTTGAATTTATTGAGGGATTCAACAAGATCGTTGATGTTTACGGCTTCCCCCTCAGCCGGTTTTTTGCCCCTGGCGTCCCTTCCCAATGGCCGCCTCCTCGGCGGTGAAGACGTTTCCTCCCCCGCAACGTTTAGGTCGAATCCAACCCGGCAATCCGACCCGGCGGAAGTGCTGTACGCTCCAGACGAACTAGTTTTAGTCCGTTTCGGCCCTACTTCCGCATCAACGTCCGGCGCCACCAGCTCAACCCACTTAGAACACCTTCTCAACCTCTCCCACACATTTACATCGTCCCACGTCTTCACCGTCCCATACCTCCGCAGGCACTCCTGCTTCCACTCTTCGACAGTGAAATTATAAACCGCCAAATCGTCACTGCCACTTGGTCTCATACGACCGCCGTTCCTGTTGAACAGATTAGTAAACAAGCCGACAAATTTTCTGATTTCGGTCCACCGACCCGAAATCATATCGGCGTTCCGCTCTGTACTCCCAACGAGCGAATAGAACGTCTCCCTAACCTTTGTCCAAAAGACCTTGCTCTTTTGGTAGTCCGCTGCAAAATGCATAAATAAATTTGTAAGTCATTTAACTTTTTTATTTAACTTTTTTATTAAAAATCATTTTTAAAAACGTTAAAACAATTACCGCAACGCCGATCCTCAGAAGTGACTATCCAAGCCCGACACAGGGCTTCCTTCTCATCCGATGACCACGGAGTGATTTTCCGTTTCGTCCTTCCGGTCGAAGCCGAACCCGACCCGTCCGTTGCAACTTGTTTTTTCCGGTGGACGCGTCTTCTTTGTCCCGCAGCTTCACCTTCTGGTTCTTGTGTCTCCGGAACTACAAAGTTAGGAGACGGTTGTATGTTGGATGGTTGAAAGCCGGATGGTTGTTGCGACCTCGAATAAAACATCGCTTGGTCCGGTGCCGACCATAAATCGTCGTAACTGTAATCTGAATCTAGGTTTGGGTACCAATTTCCAGCCATGTGATATTGGCATGTGATATTGGTATGTGATATTGGTGTTGGTTTGGGTTTGATATAGGTTTAATAGAGAGAAAATTGTATGTTTTATTATGTTGGATGGTTTGTATTTGATATAGATATATATAGAGTAAATAAAATTTTTTTTTTTTATTAAACAAAGAGCCAACGGCTCATTTTCACCATTCCAACGGCTCTTTTCACCATTCCCAATCCCATTTACGCCCCACAGGTCCCGCTACCCCCCTTGCGCCTGCCTCTTTTTCCGCGCTCGCGCCCCTCTCGCGCCCCTCTCGCGCCTCGGTGGTGTGATGGGCGCGAGCGGCTGGCCTCTTGCGCCCTTTCTAGCGCTCCACACCCCTCAGCCTAACAACAACATATAGCCTAATGATTTCAATTTTGTATAGTGCAAAGCTTGGGTTTACCCTACCTTAGTGCATTTTTGGATGCTTTGGGTTCCAACTTCACCCATGGAGCCAACTTTGCAACTGGTGGTTCGACCATTAGACCGCAAAATACGACTCGTCATCAAAGTGGTTTGAGCCCCATTTCCTTAAATGTTCAGTCATATCAATTCAATGATTTTGTTGTTAGGACTCAAATTATCCACAAAGGTATACATTCTTTTCATTAATACATTGGTATGCAAGTACTTCATAATATTAAAGAATACTAGATAATATAACTGGCAAACGAATCAGGTCGGACAAGTTCGGTTCATGAGTTAGAATAGGTCAATTCGAAAAAAGGGTTAAATTGGTTCAGGTCAGGACGGGCTTGCGTCGAAAAAGATGGGGTTAGAACGGGTTTCGGGTCTAAATGGGTTGGTTAAAAATTGTTTTTTAAATTACTGTACATTTAAGCTTTGCTTCTAGTTTTCAGCACTGGTTAGCGTTAGTTACGCGCGTCTCATAGGTTACTCGTATTTAAATGCCGGTTACACACATACACGCATTCCGGTGCCGAAGCTTTTAGGCACGAAATAATATTAATAATAACAAAAATAATATTTTCTGATCATGTAAATGGGGTTTATGATATGTAACATGTAAATCTTGAAACAGTTGAAGGATTGTTTAAGAAACTAGTCCCAAAACCAGAAGCTTTTACGCATGGTCTATACACATTTGATATCGGGCAAAACGATTTGACGGGTGGTTTGTTCCTAAACTTGACCATCAATCAAGTTAAAGCATCCATACCCGACATCCTAGGTCAATTCGAAACCGTTGTTAAGGTGACATTTCTTAATATTATTAACTTATTTAAGAAACAAGTTGTCACAAGTTGCATAAGTTATGTTACAAATTTGTTACATAACAGGATGTATATGACAAAGGAGGGAGATTCTTTTGGATACACAGTATCGGCCCAATCGGGTGTTTACCCTATGTATTAGAACATCTACCAATCGATGAACGACAAATGGACACGAACGGATGTGCTAATCCATTTAACGAACTAGCACGATTCTTTAACCACAAGCTAAAAGATCTCGTGAAGCAACTACGTGAACAACTTCCAAAGGCCGTGATCACCTATGTCGATATCTATAAAGCAAGATACACGCTCATTAGTCAGGCTCGTACGCAAGGTAAATATGCATAGTCATAACAATAAAAAAAAACATTTCATATTTTAACGCGTGGTTGTATATTTGTAAAAATGTAGGATTTGAGCATCCTCTTAGAGTTTGCTGCGGCTACGGCCAAAAGTACAACTATAATATACATGTTGGATGCGGAGGAAAAGTTGTAAGTAAGAACGGGAAAGAGATCTTTGTCGGATCATGTAAAGATCCTTCGGTTATGATCATTTGGGATGGAATTCATTACACTGAAGCAGCGAATAAATGGGTTTTTGACCGTATTGTAAACGAGTCATATTCTGACCCGCCAGTCTCATTGCCCATGGCTTGTCATAGACAATGACTCAATGAGACTAATACCTTGCACAAAATATGATTTTTAGGTTGTATTTTTTTCATGTAATTTAGGCCAAGCCTGAAAAAAATGAGCCCAGAAATATTGGGCTCTAATCTTTGCTTCACCCCTTTAAATCTTTATTGCATCAAAAGTCCACAAATGAATAAATGAATACTGATCCACCACATGTAGAGGTGTACAAACCATTTTTTTACAAACCGAACCTGTTTGGTTTTTGCATATTCCAAACCAGTTTGGATCAAACCAATTCGTTTAGAAACCGGTTTAAGCATAAATAGCCAAACTGATCCAGGTCGGTTCGGGTCGGTTTTAAACTGGTTTAACCGGTTTGATGGAAAAATACCCAAACCGTTATACGACCCGGAGGTTCGGTTCGGTTTGGTAGAAACCGGTTTGAGAAACGAATCGCTTCAGTTCGGTTTTCGGTTAACCGGTTCCGAGCCGTTTTTTTACACCTCTAACCATATGGGTTTATTTAAGAAGAATGAATTTCTTTTACGGTGTTGAGACTTAGAGCATACCCGTAAAAAAAACTCGATTTTCGTATAAATAGTAAATATTTTTCACTCGAACGTAGCCATTCTCTCGATCTCTTGATGGCAAAGCCAAGCCGCCTTGCTAATAATAAAACCATTAATGTTATACATGTCCTCATGATATTATTGTTCGTGTTACAAAAAACAAACATTATATAGTCCTCATTATAGTCCAAAGTAGTATCACAAATTCACAATTGTGCTTTCGACATATAACATACAAAACGACTCTTTTATCGTAAAGGGGGACTTGAAACAACAGCATAAGGTTAATAAGATAGAATTAGTTGATAAACACTATTGTTCTGTTTCATATTTCACAATAATAGAATTAGTTGATACGAGACAAAACACAAAGTTAATTGTGTGTGTTTGTTTGGAACATAACGAATTTGCAAGAGATTTGGTGTCATTTAATGTAGGACATTGGTTGGTACCACTTCACACCATGTGCATCTTAATGCCTCTCTCTCTCTCTCTCTCGTGTGCCATGTCTTTATCTTTTCTTTTTCTATTTTTTTTTGAACGACCAACTAAATAACGCCAGGTACTCCGTACGCGACCCCCAATGGTTAAAGGTAGCCCGAGCCGGCCACTAGTCCGGACGGACGGATCCCCTAGCGGTCCACCTAATGAGGGATTCATCGGATAAAACCCGACCCCGACGCCCGCCAAACGGCATGACAGCGAGGAGCCGGTAAAACCGGGTGAGATCAGGACTCGAACCCTGGCATGCCAGGGTCATCCCTCATATCTCTCATATAAATTGGTGGTAGTGAGGTTTGAACCCCCTACCTCTCACTAGTAAAGTGAGTGCTCTACCATTGAGCCACAACTTACTTATAACAACTTTATTGAGCCACAACTTACTTATAACAACTTTAAACTATAAAAATAATATTATGAATTAATTAATTTATAACTAGGGATGCATATGAATATGAAATCGAAAAAACGATCCGGAAACCGATATAATTCGAATTAAAAACCAAAATAACCGAGCCGAAACAATAACATGTTTTCGTAAAAACTGAACTTTCGGTTCGGTTTTGCTTTTGCATATAACTAAAACTGAAAAAAATGAATCGGACTACACTGATAGATTTTTTTTATTTTATTTTAAAATTTAAGTAATTTATATAAGTTTAATATATATATTAACCCAATATATTAACATGAATGTATAATAATTAATTAATTATTAAATAAAAAACATTCAAACCCAAAATCATTATTTTCAGTCAACTTTTTTTCTTCATCCTAGCAAAACTTAAACTGCAAACCAAATAAACAAAACCCAGCAGACCTACAAACCGGAGAAAAAACGGTTTTCAACCACTCAAAACCTGACATTTCGGATTTTGGTTCTACTTTAGCCCAAATCCGAAATAAAGTCACCTAAGCATTTAAAATATAAATTAATTAGTATTATAAATTTAAAAACTTTTTAAGTTTTCTTTAGAGATATTTAGCATGATAGAGATTAAGTGGGGAGAGAATATTATGATGATAAGGTATAAGCATGCATGAGGAAAGATGTACTTAACGTAATCGAAGAAAATTGTGACATGCATGAATCATATGGTAAAAAGGTTCACAGCTCTCTTGTGTCAGTCAAAAAGCTTATTAAATAAAGTTACCTTGGGATTATCTTGTCTCTTCAATCCTTGTATTAACACATGTCTTACTTTTTGTGACCAAATGAATGGTGGTTATGTCTTCTTCATTTGCTTGTTTAAATTACGTTTCTAGTTACTGTTAGTTTACATGATTAAGCATGATTTTGATGTCTTAAGCAGGGTTGTGAAAATCCCGACTAGACATCGATTAATCCCCGATTAGCGACTAGCGATTATTACAACATTGGCCTTAAGATAAACATACTTTAGTAAATTATAAACTCAGAATAGATTAATGGTTATCGTATTGTTATACAAATGGTTAATGTATGGCATAACATATAAGTTATAACTACACGCGATCTCTTTGAACATAAGCATATGTAACAAAAATAAAACAAAATTGTTTTCGGTACTAACTATCTCCTATCTATTCCTTTTCTATTCTGTTTTACCCGTGTTTTGTGTATGTAAAGCAAATACGAGATAATTAGATCACTTAAATTCCATGAAATTGCTTGAGTTTTAAGGAAAAATATAATGATATCACATTTTACAGCATGTTAGATTTGGTTTCAACTTGTTTATGATTTTGATCAAGTAAACTTTTAGGCCATGGTTTTCCTATACCCAAAGAATAACATTATGGCAAAGGGCAGCCTCTTATGATTTTAACTTAGTATCAATGATGAAAGACAAAGCATTACCCCTTTCAATTATGCCTTTAACTTGTCTTTCAAGTTGCATATAAAGTTTCGTTTTTCTTACTTGTATAAACTCCGTAATTATTGTATTATTGTACCAAACATAATGAAATTACATATTACAGACAGACTACTGATCCACCCGATCATCTCCATTACACACTTAGGAAAAAACCAATATTACGTGAGAAAACTCATTGGTTTAACCTAGAACCTAGTTTTTGTCACATAACCAAGATCTCCTATTTTTTTAAGTCAAATCTTTTGAGTATTCTCATGTTGTTGGAGTTGACACATATTTTCATTATAGAATTATTCCTAACATGTTTGAAATTACTCACAAAGAAGTGATCAATATTGTTGAGATTTCTATATGTCAATTCTCAACCAAATGGTTTTGAACAACTTTTAAAATTATAGAACAAATAAGTTTAGAAGATCAAAAGCAACGAGAAAGATGATGGTCCATGCATGGAAAACTCCAAGATGTCTCCGAGTTATATTACTTTCATATATTTCATTTCTTTCTGTGCGGGCATGGCCGGCCCAGACCCCATACGGCCATACATGGTTTTGCCAATGTTCAAGGCACGGTCTCGATGAGAGTTTGAAATTTTAAAAAAATATATATTTATATGTAACATTAACTAATAAGTGATTTGTGCTGAAAATAACTGATAATAAACCAATAAAGGCTAAAAATATGTTATGTTATGTTATAGTACTCGTTTTGGACACGCACTTGAGAGAAACCAAAGTTTACCAAAAAAAATATTCTTTAATTTTTTAAAGACTATCATTTCAACTTTTTTAAAAATATATTTTCAACATCTCTAAATATTTTTCACCAATATTAAGCTTCAATTTCATCTAAATTAGCAGATCATGAAAAAACAAATCTGTAGAATTAACAGATTTTAAAAGTGATATCTCACATGATTTTATATAATATGTATAACAAATACAAACATCTTACTCAACAACAATAAGAAAACAAAAACAAAAAAAAAACAACCTACACATAATATATACAACCAAAGACATATATGCATATATAGTTTGAGAGTGAAATATGAAAAGGAAAACACATATAAAGATCAATTAATTAATAAAACACCGGCCAAGTGGGGCTAATTTATACAAAGGAAAAGAAAAGTAGAAGGCGATACATCAAATGTGCACACTAACACTTATATGAATAATAATCAAATAATACTACAATGATAAATACCTTCCAAATCCATCTCACAAATACACCACCCATGCATGTTCATCCCAAATACTTACAAAATCTTACAACTCAACCCTGATATTAATAGCTACGCAAAAATCACTTCAAAAAATATATATATTATTTTTGTTAAAGACCATTTGATTTATTATATATCAAAGATGGATTTATAGCACCTCTTATCGAGAGGTGTAAAAACTTTTAAACCGGGCAGATTAATACAATCAATTATATAACTTAACCAAAGAATATGATAATCTTAGAGTAGCATTAGATCATCACATGTGAATATAACGAGGTAGTCTACATTTCACATGCCTTAATATATAAAAACTTTAGCGAGCCATGTATGTTAAGGAAAATGACCAAAATCTCCGTTTAACGGGATAATACTGACAAAATAAAAAATGTTAATTTGACCAACCAATTTTTATAAAGCCCCCCATATAATTTGTTGCCCTGAATCCCTATCACTCTTTAAATATTACTTGACCAGATTTTTAACCAACAAGACTCTACCACTTGTCCCAAAAATTTCGTCAGACGCCAAAAAAATCTTGTCGGAAACCAATATCGTCAATATTAGCCAAAATAGTCATGTAAGAATCTTGTTAGACGCCTCCTGTCGGTGGTTTTTGACGTGTGTCAGAATCTATTTGGTTAAAATTTTATCGAGTAATGATTAAAAAGTGCCCGGTAAACGTGAACAAAATGTTAATGATATGGATATCAATCCAATCAAATAAACACATGACAAGACCTTTATGTTCTAGAACAGCTTCGTGTGGTGTAAGACAACGGACACAATACAGTGACTATACAACACTTACCTATACACGTTGTCTGTCAGTTTATATATAATAGCACACATAATGCATTGACTAATTATTGACTTGAATTTCTTGAACCTTCTTTTGTGTGTAAATTTAATGCTCACATAATATATAACTAGCTAGATTGAGACTATACGATGGTTGGCATAATGTTCCACGGGCCATCTCCGGCAGAAGCTGACATGTCAACTGTCCAAGTTCATTAATGAAGCTGTGCATGCATGCATGGAACATAAAAACCCTACTGCATGCAGTTTACTTCATAATAATATATGATGATCCACCTAAGTGATTTGCATAAGACAATTGTTATCATTGTTATTTTGGCTTGGTTAAATTTATTCAAATTCAAATTATAATCATGATAAACATGGATATTCGAGTTAAAAAGCGAGAAACACTATGTAGCACTGGAACGGGGAACAACAAAACTCATAAATCCAAGATACTGGTACGCAAAGATATGTCAATAAAAAATAGAAATATATTAAACAAATTTCAATATATATATATATATATATGTGTTTGTGTGTGTGTGTGTGTGTTGATGTAAAGTGTAAACTACAAAAATCCCACTGTCTTCTAAAGGTAATTAATTATTAATAATCAAATCATTTTCAAATTCCGGTTTATCTAGTGAGAGATTGTCAACCTCCAAAAACCCTACATCTTCCATTGAATCAAAAACATCTCCACTCACATCCCACATCTTTACATCATCATCTGGATTTCTTGACAAATATCGGAGATTCTTCTACTGATGTAGTTGACGATCCTTGTGTTTCTTGAGAAGCCATAATCGTAGAGATGATGAGACTTGAGAGATTAGAGAAGCCGAGTATGTATGATCGACTTATTTAGTGGCCGGTTTTGAAATTGGAAAAGGTTAAAACCCTAAAATTAAATGGAAACGGGGTGGATACTTCTACCAGATACGTCCCCGACATTGGAAATGTTTAGGATACGTCCCTGCAAAGCAGGAAACGTCCCTAATATACTGACACATAAGTGGTGTCCCCGTGCTACATAGGAGAAACAACACTCCTTCAGATACTGGCTAAAAATTTTCAAACGAAAACAAATTAATTTACATTAATAAATTTTATTTCACTGACCAACCAAACCTCTATTCATCCACAATAGCATATTTCATTCCACCATTAATTCGTCATACCAAACTTTTTTATAATTCAAGTTGAAAATATGTTAATTAACGTGTTAAAAATCTCATTCATATTAGATGGTGGAAAATGGAACCCACATGTTCCTCTATGTAACCCCGTTAGGGTAACACATAGTGGACCCCACACACTGCCCGTACAAGCATGAAGAAGATCCTAAAGTGGACGCCACTTCATCACACGGTGGAATCCCCATTTTGCCACACTTGTCTCACATAATTCCAAAATTGCCACACATGGGTTCATTCACGTTCCCATTCATGTAATGAGCCAACCAGAAACTGGGTCCTAGCCACACGAGCCGGTCTGGGACATTGATTGAACCAAGACCTTACTTATTGTCTTTTAACCTTAGACATTTTTTTCAATAGTGGTTCGTTTAGGTGTGGACATTGATTGAACCATTTCAACGAAATTGGGTCATACTCACCTTCCATGAATGTTACAATATCCTTCAACATTTAGGTCCGCTTCTAGTTCTATCATAAAGTTTTGTTTTTATACGATCATGATCGAGAGTTTTTGTACGCTTTGTAAATTATTAAAATGTCGAATTTGATTGTGTTCGTAATTCCCGATCGCATTCACAAGTCCGTTTATATAAAATGACTTAAGTTGACAAGTCGGTCATATTAGTTTAATTTCTTGATTATAAAAGGATTAATGTGCTATTCGGTTTGATTACAGATTGGGACTAGAGTTTGTAAATGTTTTCCTAACAAGAGTCGTAGCATTTTACATAGAAGAACCTAACTTGACAAGTTGGTCAAGTTGGTTTAGTTTCCTAATTGTAAAGGATTAGTGTGCTATTTGATTTTATCATAGATTGAGACTAGAGGTTGTAGATTTTTTACTAGAGGTCGTAGATTCTCCTAGTCTAACTTGTGCATCGGTGCAATTTTTTATCTGACCAAGCTAAAATTTTAAAAAGTTGTAACAAGCGGTATATTATTGGTTTGGTAATGGTTACATTGCAAGCCGGTCACTAAACCAGAGTCTTAGACTTCTAGTTAGTGACTCAAGTGTAACTTTCGCTTAAATTGGGATCTTGCTTGCTACATATGTAACAAAAAAAATAATATGAACAAGGTTAAACTATAACTAAACCCATTTAATATAAAACTAGACCAATTATTGCTACAAAGTATGGATGAACTAAACCCATTTAATATAAAACTAGACCAATTATTGCTACAAAGTATGGATGATTTCATAAGCAATAAGCGTACTTAGTAAATTTCATAAATAACAACAGCTACTCTACTGGTAGTATCTCGAAAAGGTTGGATATAGACAAACCTTACCTCTATGACTTTATCCATAGGGATAGAAAAACTACTTCAGATAGACCATTGCCTCCAAACAACATACAAACGTACATGCACGAATAACAAAACAAATGATGACAGAGTGATATAGTAAACTACGAACACATATAGACATAAATAGAGGAAGATAATTGCATGCAAAGTCCACACTCCACCTAAGATGTAATAGTAGGGCCGGCCCTTATGTGTATTAAGGTAAAGCGAACGCTTTAGGCCTCCAAAATTTTAGGGCCTCCGTTCGTTTAAAACAAAAGCTATTTATACAGTCTATATTTATGTTTTCTTTCCCAAAATTAGTAAATATTGTTGCTGAAGTGAAGTGGTTTAGGTTTAGCACTTATAACTTCCACGCTCAAGCTCGAGTCCATGCTGCAACCATTCTTTTTACACTTTTTGCCTTTTTTCTTACAAATCCACCATTTTTTTATTGCTTCCCTTTTGCAATATTATGCTCAAATGAACCCATAGGTTTTCATTTAATCAATCTTTTATACTATTTTGTATTCTTTTTTTTCCATAGCCTTTTAATGTATTTTAATTTGTGGTATGTGATATACAGTTTTGTAAACTATGTTGATATTAAAGCATCACATTTATATTGTTAGTAACACTACTATACTACCAGTACACTTAATGTTTTAATATTTGCATATAGATGGTTGGTAAAATGTGATATTTTGGTATATTTTATGAATCAATATGTATTCATTAATCGTGCCCGTTTATGCAAAACTATGTGATGATATTGAGTCCGAATTTCTCGTTTTGATGTTGCTAGTTGACTAAGTACATGATCTTTGTTAATGACTTAAGTGTATTTCTGGGCCCCTTATGATAAATCACCCGACCCGACCGACCCATTTGTTTTGTCATACTTATTTAATAGTAAAAAGGCCCCAAATTCAGAGACTGCTTTAGGCCTTCAAAAAGGTTGGGCCCCTGTGTAATAGAATGTAATATCACTGAGACAAAGGTAAGACACAAGGGTGTTATTATCTAAAAATCATTAACATTAATCTTATGCCTTTTACGAACTTCTATCATGGACTATGTTCTTAGAAAGGTTCAACAACTTGTAATTAAATCATGTCTAATTCGCTTATCCTAAGTATGGATGATTTCAAATAAATGCAATAAGATTCTTATTGACACTTTGGTCTTGTGGTATTTTCTTAAGAAACCAAATGGGCCTTTATACATTGTATGTTAGTATGTTATAATTATGACAACTCGAAAATTCAATAACCTTTTGTTTTATTGCACAAATATTCTCCTTTTATAAGATGATGTTAGAACTATTCCCACTTATACACAATTTGTTTGAGAAGAATTATTCCAACACTATTTCAATTTAATTATTCCAATATGACTTTTTAAAGAAAAAAACATTTTATACTCTAATCATATTTGTCTACGACTATTTATAATAGTTAGTTATATCCATACATCCATTATAATTAAAGATTCTAACATCATAATCTTGTGGGTACATTTTAGACAAAAACCAATGTCCAACTTGGATTAAGAAAGTCCAACACTTGGTGAACTACTATCAACCACTTTTGTTACAATTTTGACTAATTACCTAACCATAAATGTATTATTATTTCAATAATGTTCCACCCTCTCCCTCTTTACAAGCATTACATTTCACATCACTAATGTTAATATTTTTCTTTGAATTTTTTATAATAAATTATCTTATCATTCATGTCTAATGTATCTTTTTAACGTTCACATTTTAGTAACAAATTATCTCATTAAATTTGACATGTGATTGTAATGTTTAATTATCAAAGCATATAAAGTTATGGTCCTCATGGAATGTAAGTTGTTTCATATTGTATGGTATAAAGGTAACGTATCACTTACAATATAAACTTTTGGTGAGCCTCACCACCTGAATTCATTCAACTAGGGTCATACCTTACCTTTTAGTTCTTTGTGAACCTCCACCTAAAAGCATATACCACAACACATAAATAGCATATAACTAAGTTAAAGCACGTGTTTATCTCCCGCGAAACATACATAAACTTTACAAACTAGTTTGGATTTTCTTCTATCAAAAAGTGAAGAAAAATACTTTGATAAAGATCAAACGTGTCTCTAGTGCAGAATATAACAGATGATGGTAAAATGTCATGGCAAATTTAGCTCTACGATCAACCGTCATGGTAAAAAGGTTAATTGGTCCGATTCGACTTCAACACTTTATGCGATCTTTATAATATATTTATCTGAACAATGTTCAACAATAAAAACTTTATACTTTCAAACTTCACCATAGAACACCCATACTCTACCAATACTTTTGGATTTTGAATGCATATTATAACTCGTACACCAACAATTAAATTTGTGGATCCTAGATATACAAATTATTTAAGTCTTATAAATACGTGGACAACCACAAGTCACACCAATAATTCACTATAAAGTAAAAACAGAGATCTTTTGGCCAATTTGACTATTTGAGTTTACTTAAACATAACTCTTGCCACATTAAATAAATGTATGCATTCACATTCATTACACCAAATAATTCAAACAAAAGAGACCCGTTTGTAAAACAATTTCTTCAACACTAGTTTCCACCATTCCAAATTCTAAAGATAAAGCTTTCATAACACTTATGATAGTCATGTTATAATTCAACTCAACTCTCATCAAGTTATTATCATCTTAAAATATCAATTTGTAAAAAAGAAGAAACAAGAAGAAGCAAATTTAGGTCAAATGCAACAAATTTCATCAAAATCCTTTCCACATGCAAAATCATCTAGTCAAATAAAAGATTATAATCATCCCCAACATCATTTCAAAATGATTATAAGACAATCCTCTATGGTGGGGGCATCAAAGCCCCTCCACAGTGTCACGCCAGCGCCACGTAAGCACCGGGGGACATCGAAGCCCTAACCAATAATGTCCCATTATGGTTTAAAGTTCATTGGCGCCCCTATATATATATATATCTACACACATATATATGTCTGTGTGTGAGAGGCTGAGAGAGAAAGGCGCCCGGCATTGTGAAGCCCCTACCCACCGCGCCCCACCTTCCGCGTCCCCCTCCAAACGGTGTTTCGCGCCCTCCGCGCCCCAAGGCCTCCCTCCATCACACCCATAGCGGATTGTCTAAGTGTTTCACTTAAAATCATAATCTACACACCATGTATGTTTCAAATTAGACAAGAACCCAAATTCTTTTAGTTGAATGTATATATCTTTGTCACTAGACTACGCTAGTTATAAAAGAACATGTATATATACACTTTGTACCTCATCTTCCTTAGATTCCCATACAATGCTATTCCTAATAAATAAGGTTGTAACACTATTTAAATCTTTTTATTGTATAAAACTTTCACCAATCATTAATTAACACAAGTTCTATTTGCCCACAAGATCAAATTTTTGATATTATACAATCTCATTTATAGAAACTGTGTAAAATATTACTCCTATAATTTAGAATTTTAAATGTTAGTGTGATACATTCAATAATGGGTACAAACTCTCTCTTTTATATAAACATATATACAATAAAACAAATCATTTGGAGGTGAAATTATTTGATTCCCATATAAAGTAGTGGATACCACCTATGCTACATCTTTGTTTAACCTAAAATTAATAAAATGGAAATTTGATCAATTTCTGGATCTAAATCTTCTAGAATGAAGAAAACATATATGAAAAAGCCATTTCATTTAACAAGCATATCCAACCATAAAAGGACATGCAATTAACACAACCTCAAAAACAACTTATACAAACCATTCAAATATGTTAAATAAAAATCAAGAAATGGACCAATTTGTTTAAATAAAACTTGAATTTAATCACCATCGACCCCATTGTCATAAATGCTTGAAAGGGTTGCAACCAACGATTCAAGGCAGTTTCACTTGTGGCTACTATAAATTATCCATTTGTGGCACTTCTAAAACAAGAAAAGCATAGTTGAAATCTTGAAATTATAATATTATTCTGGCCTCTTTCTTTATCTTTCCATCCACCTACACTAATATTCCCATATTCTTTTGCCTAAAAAGTATTTTGTTTTACTTAACAAATTGATTTTTCTCTCCTTTTGTGTAGACCCCTTAAACAATTTTCAAGCATTTTACTTGAATCTTTTTATTTCTTATATTTTCTTTGAGGAGAAACTCATGATTAAGGGCAATAGAAATCATTGCTACAAATCATTTTGTACAAGATGACTCAAGGAAGGAGAGGTATCATGATTTAGACCCTGACCCGATAAAATACCGACCCGTAAAGTACCCAACCTAGCAACCTCATCATTATTATTGATAAAGACGAAAACAAATATGCGGTGGTGGGCCATGTTTTAACAAATTCAATAATAATTATTATAATAACTCTTATCGTTAGTAAATAACCATCGCGTTTTAACAAGTCAGTCAATCAGTAAACTATACACGCATTAAGGTTGTTCTCATCAAAGCCTAAGTTTTATATATGTACCAAACAAATCTTGTGCTCTAATAGTATTTACTCTAGTAAGTATTATTATTCTTAAACACCATCATTTTAGACTAAACATAATACATATACATTTTTCCAAAAAAGTTATATAAAAGAAGGAAGAATTTGGTGTGACAATTATGCAAGAAGTGGGCACAAGATAAGCACGTGGGAGTCAACTTTTACTCTCAAATGCAATACATACATATACATAGCATGCTGGCATTTTCACATACTTATGAACACTTGATTGCTTCCCACATTCTTCTGTTATTCTCTCATTCAATCTTCTTCTCCATTTTTCAAGATTTCAGGTTCTTCTTTATTCTTTATTATTACTACCCATTAATTAATCTTCTCAAATAACTCCATAAAACTCTTAAAAATTGTGTCTTTGGTGATTATCTTGTGTGATCAAGAAATCATAAAAATTGTATCTTTTTGTTCTCCATTTTCAAGAGATTTCAGGTTCTTCTTTATTCTTTATTACCCATCAATTAGTTTTTACAAAAAAATTGTAATTCACCTTTTGGTCCAATGGTACGAGGGTGATGGTTAAGGTTCAGGGTCTGTATGAGTCATGCCTGGCATTGGCGAAGGTTTGGCTTAATCAAAGGTGTGGCCGAAGTCAAGGAAAAATATTTTTGAGGTGTCCGGACTCAATACCTATAAAGTTTTCCGGCGAAATCATGAAAATTTACACTACTAAGAGAAAAAACAGGGTTCTTCATAACCTTCGCCCCTGAAGTCTGGAGCGTCAAAATTAGTATAATGGGTAGTTCAAAACGCTGTTTAAAAGAAAAGTTTTTACAAACAACTGCATAAAACTCATAAAAATTGAGTCTTTGGTGGTTATTTTTTGTAGTCAAGAAAATGAACAAAATGGTGCCAAAATTCATAAAAATTGTCTTTATTGCCCATCAATAAATCTTCTCAAACAACACAACAAAATTCATAAAAATTGTGTATTTGGTGATTATCTTGAGTAATCAAGAGTCATTAATGTGTTTCTAACGATTTTTTTTTAAGTGACAAGATTTGAATGAAATCACTTGATATTTTGTTTATTTTTCTGGGTTTTTGTCTTTTATTTGCAACATTATAAACCCATATCAAAATCTTAAAGATTTCATAAGATTGGTTGATGGATTTTATTGAGGGTTTTGGTGGATTTCAAGAATCTTGTGGGGTTATGAACAAGTGAAAGTGGGAATTTTGCAATATTCTAATAGTGCTCTGTTTTCACTTTTTGGTTAATATTTTCTGGGATTTTGTCTTTGCTTACAACATTGTTAAACACACATGAAAATCTTTAATGAATTCCAGTTTTTAGGGTTTATGTTGATTTCAAGAATCATTACAAGTTTTTTTAATATTACTCTGTTTTTGTTCAAATTTTCTGGGACTCTTTTATTATTTGCAACATTCAAATCCCACACCAAAATCATTAAAAAAAAAAATCTTTGATTTATTAGAGAATTCTTGATTAAGTATTATTTTTTTTTTTGGATCGGCGACTTTCATGTGTGTTAAGCTGATTTAATGGGAAATTTACAATTTATCTAATTGTGCTATGTTTTTTGGTTCATATAATATAGGTATTGTTTCATGAGAGAGAAAAGATTGATCTTCATTCATTGTACATATTTAACAAGAAAATAAGTCAGCCATGAAGTTTATGAAACTTGGTTCTAGGCCTGATACATTCTACAATTCAGAATCAGTAAGGTATACATATCAAGTTTATATATTTTTTTTATTGTGATTCACAATATTTTTTGGTAAAAGTTTTTTAAATATTTTTTGTATCAATTCAGGTCAGTCTCTTCTGAGGTTTCTAGTGATCTTGTAGTTCAAGTGAATGGAACAAGATATTTGCTTCACAAGGTAACAATCTTTAATTGCAGCCCACATTTTTTTTGCTAGTTTCAAAATTTTGATCAAATCATGAAATAATACTGAATTTCAATTTTTTCAGATTTTTTTTTTTATCAAAATCTTTCTATAAAAGTTAAAACAAAGATTATTCATTGTGGATTATGATCAAAATTCTTTAAAAGTAATAAATTATGAATCTTTATGCGCTGTTTTTCTCTTTGAAAACAATTTCCTACAATTCCACATATAGGGTTTTCAAAATTTGTATCAGTTCATGGAATAAAGATGAAAATTTAATAAAAAAAGTTTTTTTTATCAAATTATTGAATACAGTTAAAAATTTCAATTTTTTTCATATTTTTTTCTTAAAAATCTTTCTATATAACTAGATAAACATTGTTATTAACTTATTAAAGCAAATGAAATTCTTAAATAGAGCACAATTAGAAAATTTTCAATTTTTTTTATTAAATTATTGAATACAGTTAAAAATTTCATTTTTTCATAGTTTTTATTTAAATCTTTCTATAAAACTAGAATTTCAAATCTTTATGTTCTGTTTTTCTCTTTGAAACCAGTTTCCACTATTATCCAAATGCTTGAGGCTGCAAAAACTTTGTTCTGAATCCCCTGAATCCACCCAACACCAAATCATCCAACTCCCAGATTTCCCGGGAGGAACCGAGTCTTTCGAATTATGCGCAAAATTCTGTTATGGAATCACAATCACACTCAGTGCATACAACATAGTATCGGCCCGTTGTGCAGCTGAATACCTTCAAATGACCGAAGAAGTCGAAAAAGGCAACCTTGTTTACAAACTTGATGTGTTCTTGAACTCTTGCATACTCAACGGTTGGAAAGACTCGATTATTACACTGCAAACCACTAAATCTTTTCAGTTATGGTCTGAAGATTTGGGCATTACTAGCCGCTGCATCGAAGCAATCGCGTCAAAAGTCCTTTCTAACCCTTTGAAAGTGAGCTTATCGCATAGCTACTCAAGGCGTTGCAGGGACAAAGATGACATTTCGATTAACGGAAATGGAAACGGAAGTAAAGTTACGAGTAAAGGATGGTGGGCTGAGGATCTTTCTGAATTAGGCATTGATCTTTATTGGAGAACAATGATAGCCTTGAAATCTGGCGGGAAAGTACCCGCGAGTCTTGTTGGTGATGCATTAAGGATTTATGCGTCGAAATGGTTACCGAATATTTCAAGGAATCTTGAAAATGGCGAGACGACAACGAATTCAAATTCGAGTTCAAAAAGCCGGTTGCTTTTGGAGTCGATTATTAGTTTGCTTCCAACCGAACGGGCCTCAGTTTCTTGCAGCTTTTTGCTGAAACTATTAAAAGCGGCCAACATTCTTCGTGCCTCGTCGTCATCAAGATCCGAGTTAGCTAGACGGATTGGGCTTCAGTTAGACGA
Organism: Bidens hawaiensis; assembly: GCF_021521415.1. Lineage (NCBI taxonomy): Eukaryota > Viridiplantae > Streptophyta > Magnoliopsida > Asterales > Asteraceae > Bidens > Bidens hawaiensis. The sequence goes on along the minus strand of NW_027498305.1, from coordinate 60,291 downwards.
AGCAACGGTTCCCGATATGTTGATCCCGAGTTCGTCTAATGACATGATATATGATGTTGAGGTAATATTCACCATTTTGGAGCAGTTTATGTTGCAAAGTCAAAGTCCACCAACGAGCCCTCCACATGTCAAGGGCCGGTTTGAGCGGCATAGGCGGTCAAGGTCTGCGAATAATGGTGATTTCGAGTTGCAAGAAAGTAGGAGGTCTTCTACATCATCTCATAGTTCAAAGATTAAAGTGGCTAAACTTATTGATGGATATTTGAAAGAAATTGCTAAAGATGTTAATCTGCCATTGTCAAAGTTTACTGCTTTAGCTGAAACTATTCCTGATTTTGCTAGATTGGATCATGATGATCTTTATAAAGCCATTGACATTTATCTCAAGGTAACATCATTTTGACTTTTGACTTATGGGGGTGTCATCTGTGTCGGGCTGGTGGGTTAACGGATTACAGGTTGACAAGTTGAATTTGTTCAACCCAAACGCGACCCATATTTTTATTTGTGTCAAAAACATGCACCCTGACTCACATAGTTAAAATCATGTAACCAGAACACGACCCGTTTAAGTTCAGTCCCGGGAAAAATTTCACAGGGGTCGGAAGAGGGTCAGTGTCAATATATTAAAGGGGTTGATCGGGATTTTAACATATATATACCTTTAAAAAGATATTTCACAGGGGTCGGAAGAGGGTCGGAGTCAAAATTTTATAGGGGTCGATCGGGATTTTAACATATATATACCTTTAAAAAGATATTTCACAGGGGTCGGAAGAGGGTCGGAGTCAAAATTTTATAGGGGTCGATCGGGCATTTAACACATATATACCTTTAAAAAAATATTTTCACTAGGTCCGCCAATGTTTTTAATTCATTTATCTAAATTAGTTAAACGGGTTGGTGGGTGATAAGTGATAACCAAGTTGTAAACGTGTTGATAAATTTAATGGGATGTAAAAAATGGGTTAGACGAGTCAAAAACGGTTTATTGAGTTGACGTGTTTAACTAAACAACTTGGTGGGCCGACCTGTTTAACTAAAGATTAGAGTATACAAAGCTTGATTATTTTCTTGTCGTGTTTGGAAATTGCCACCCTTAGTGATTCTTGTTACTATGCAGTCACACCCGAACCTCAACAAGACCGAAAGGAAGCGCCTATGTCGAACACTAGACTGCAAGAAGTTATCTATGGAAGTGTGCATGCACGCAGCCCAAAACGAGCTTCTCCCATTGCGAGTAGTGGTTCAAGTTCTTTTCTTTGAACAAGCCCGGGTAGCCATGGCGGGTGGCCAGTTGACCAACCTGCCCAGCAACATCAAAGCGTTATTAGCCGCCCAAGATGATGCATCAAGGCGACCGGGCTCAATAAGCACCAACCGAAGCATGGTCCAACCCGAAGACCAATGGAGTGTTTCGGGCCTCAAGTCACCAAGCTCTAATCTTTCCACTTTAAGAATGAAGTTAGCAGAAAACGAAGATTTGGATGAAAATTTTCACGATGGGCTCTCGAAAACTAACTCGTCAAAAGTAAAGCAACTTTGTTCGATTCCTACTCGCCCTAAACGGATATTTAGTAAGTTATGGTCAACCTCAACAAACCGAACCGCAAGTGAGAAAAGCTAAACGATGTTTAAACAACTTTACTCGGGGTAACTCGCTATTTTATTTTATTCATCTTTCTTGGAAAAATGTCTTGTAATCTTTAGAGAATTGAAAATGTGAATTGTGGGTGTAATCTATGATAATAAATAAAAAAGAAGAAAATTTTTCTTGAAACATAAGGTAATTTTCAAGATTGTGACACAAAGCATCAAACTTTAGATGTGAGTCAATGATGAGGGCCAAAGTATTGATTTCCTTAGCCCCATTATTTTATACAATAGAGAGGCAGGTAAGCAGACAATAAACTGCGTCGCAACCCCTTTTCGAATGATAAATCAGAACCTACTGAAGACGTAGTTACAATTCTTCGGCATCGATATGTTACTGTGCACGACCAGCTTTCTGGGACAAGAGACCCAAATGTATAATAAACAAAAAGAATGAAGGCATGTCGATTCTTGATACAGGCTTTTTTGTGCTTAGCAGTTTTTTTAGATTTTGTCTCTAATACAACCTGCTTGATAACAAACCCGGTGTCCATGAGTTTCTAGCTCAATTATTGATTTCCAGTTTTCTTTTCATATAGTATAAATTCAACTTTTTGGATGTTGACTTTTTGACCAAAGATGGCATCCTATGGAGGTTGGATTATCATAGTTGACTACTTGAGATTTGCTATTGGGTTTGGTTTTTTTCACACTTGATGGTCATAATTGCCCTTGTCCAGTTAGAGTAAGTTTTAAGAATTTTTGAATGAGTGGTCTTAAAATAAAGTGTTCGTAAGTTTATCTCTTTGTTCACTTTACAAATAAGATAATATAAACTAAATTTATCATTTATATATTCCAAAAAATAAAACATCACACATTTTGGTTTATGTAAGTTTATTGTTACATGATAAAATTTATAAGAAACAACTGGTTTGTTTATATATGTATACGTGTATGCAGTAGGTAGGTATGCTTAGGATGAGGGGTGCAAATGAGCCGTTGCTCGAGCTCGGATCAATAAAAATCTTGAAACGAACAAAGCTTTTTCGAGTTCGAGCCGAGCTCGAGCCTCAAATAAAGCTTGTTTAGTTGTCAAGCTTGAGCCTTGTATGGGAAGCTCGTTTAGGCTCGTCGAGACTTAACGAGCGTATTTTTAAGTTATACATCTTTTTGGACTTCTATGTATTTATTTCATATTACACAACCAAGCTCGAGCTGAGCTTTGGCTCCTTTAATGTACTACACAAGCCCGAGCCGAGCGGCCCAAGCTTAGGCTTTTTTTAAGGTTTTTTCTCAGAATATATAAAAATAATCGAAATCGTATATAACTTGATTAAAGAATAATAAAAGAGCCGAGCCCGAGCTTGAATAAACATTAAACAACTCACGAGCCGAGCTTAATAATTTGAAAACGTGCTTGAAACAAGCCGAGCTCGAGCTCTAGCTTTTGTAGGTCAAAAACAAGCCGAGCTTGTGCCTAGGCGATTCCAGGCGTGGCTCGGTTACACTCTCCTTTAGGATCCTATGAAAAGAAGAGTACTTTTATTCATAAAATTTGTAACTTTGTTTCATTATTGTGTTTATATACACATAAAAATGGTTAAATGAGAACTACTTGAACCATAAGACTTGTGACTTCATAAAATTACATATTATTTTGTATAGGTCCATTTATATGTGAATATGGGTGTAGGGACAAACGTGATCAAATTGCCTATAAATTCGTATGTGACATTATCTGAACATCACACTTTAAGATCATCTAGAGTGTGTGGGCCATTAAATGTATCAAGTTATATATTAGTTAACTTTCACGTATATTCAAGGGCAACTCATATATTTCGGATGTCATGTTAACTAATAAAAATGAGCCTTTAAAATAGAAACTTATATATAAATCGGCTTTTCTCTCTCACTTCCGACAATGGGTGGTAATCTGATTGAGTGAGTCTAGTGATGATCGTCCCATCGCCCACGTCTCTTTGGTTCTTCAACTAATCAATTTTAGACATCCGGTTGTGAAGACTTTTTTGTAAATTAGGTTTAGTTTTTAAGTACTTTAAATGATAATTAGGTTTTATATGGTTTTTAGGTTAGTTTTATATATGCTATATATGCAAAACAAAGAGAAACTTTTTTGGGTCGTGTGCGATACTACGATCATCAATCCAGCACACCCTTAAAGCCGGCCTTGTTGAAGATATATGATTGATGATTCATGGTTGATTACAATAATGTGTTCAAACTTCTTATGATATTACTTCTAACTCAACTATATATTGATGTGCCTACGTATTACAACGATACGTCTAACTCGTTATTTTTTTTAGTTTAACCACCCAATGCAAAGACATTCACATAAATATTGAGTCAAAATCTAAAAAAAAGTATCCTAGTTGTATGTATTAATGAATGTTAAGGAAGGCCCAAGCCCTAATAATGCAATATGCATATTAAGGTAAGGCCCAAGACCCAAAATAGATGGAACATGTTACACAAGCCATAGCCCATATGTCTTATAGATGCGATGAAGGATGAATACTACAAAACTATATATTATTTATTGTTCTACTTCATTTTTTAAAGAAACTGAAAGCATTATCCTTCCGACTATTTTGTTTAGGCACATAATTTTATTTACAGCCGTGATCAACGTTAATCGTTTTCAGGGCCATCGTCAAGATCCCTTATAGATTCCAGGCACGGGAGAGTAATGAGGAACTGAGCCCTAAAACGTCTATTCATGAAGTTGAACCCAAAACATTATTATGCCAACACTATTTTCATCGCACCAAAGAACTATGACATTTTCTCTAAAAGATATATACTGTCTTTTTTAGACAATTATCTCCAACCCCCCCCCCCCTATGGGTCGGCCCCAGTCGTTTTCAAGTTTGTCATGCTTATATTCGTATGGTTATTTTAAATCTTTCAACTATTTTCATATTTTAGCTCAAAATCCAATCGAGTTTCATCAGGTTTTTCAATCTCGAGATCAACTCAGTCAAGCTAAACTCAATTGAGTTCCCAAAAGATTTATTGAACACAGTTTCTTATTAAGATTGAAGAAGGCTAGTCAACCCATAGAAGCTTTAACCCTTGATGTGGAAGTCTCTAAAAGACTAAAACACAAATTAATATCTAACAATATATGGATTCAAATAGTTAACCAACACATTACACATTTGACCATTTCTTTAACATGATAATATATCACATACATATAATCATATTAATGAAAAACATGTCATGGTTCTTTCCCCATTTACAATTACTTAAATTTTGGAACAAAAAAAAAAGAAAGACAAGAATCGTGGCACCATGACGATTTTCGTGGTGTCGTTAAACGTTATTTCCATTATGATCATCAGTCTTAGAATCTGAATTAATACTCTTAGTACGTTGAATGCCACTAGGGGTACGATGGAGCCTGCATCGAAACGAGCCTGCATGGGTGGTTGGAGAACATAAACAGTTGTTTTTCGACACGCTACCTTGTCTTGCTAGACCTCCACCTCCCGAAGGCGGTGATGTCATGTGAACTTGTTCCACATCCACCTTCAACTCCTCGTTTGCCGCCATCCAAACCGGTTGAAAACCTAACATGGATCATGTAAATATGTTACAACTTCATTTCAGAACTAATAATATGTTAGAAATTAAAAAAGATGCTAGAATAAATATTATATGTTGATACCATAGTTAAGATGAGAATTAATAATATTACTTGAATGAATATGAGATGTTGTTACCTTAGTTAAGATGAATGGTTTTGAAATGTATCCAAAAGCTTTAAAGAAAATGAAGTGTGAAGATGAGGAAGAGCAAAAATGACACCTATATATTGCATAATGTGGCATATACTCTGCGCATTCCAAAAAGAAAAACTATAGATAATGTTTTAAATATTTTAAGTATTTATTTATATTTTTCTATTAAAAACTATTTTAAATTCATGACAAGAAATTAATTGACCAACAAAGTTTTGTTTTATATGTACATCTTTAATCAATATCTATAATTTTGTTATTTATAAAACCTTACATAAATTTTTCACATATGGTTTTTATGTAACGTTTTAAATATCTACTAAACGATTAACTCATGTTTATTTAACACGGTCTGGCGTGTCGTTATTATAACAGCTTATTTGATTATTATGGTGATTTTATATACCTTAAAATTTATGAAAAAAAAGTAAGTATAAGGCTATGTGTAGTGGAGGAGCTACAAATTGAGGCGTTTTGCGTCATGTGGCGCCCAGTCAGCAAAGAATGAGTTTTTGTTTTTGGGGTGTAATGGTGTAGGGCTATAATATATATATATATATATATATATATATATATATATATATATATATATATATATATATATATATATATGTATATATAACACACACACACATATTAATATAATAATAATAAAATCAATGTGATGCCAGGCGACAAATTCACCTCGCCACCGCCTCTTTTCGCCCCAGATTCGCCTAGGGGGGCGGTGTGCACCACAAAAATCGTCCATTTTCACCCAAATCGTCGCCCCACTACACTAAGCCTAAGTACAAATTCTATTATCAAGATTTTTATTCCTTTTAATGGTTAAGTTATATATTTCTAAAACTACGGGCGCATTTTAAAATTATTATTTTAATTGTTATATACAATAATTAAAATTGTATAAAATCAATAATTATTTGTTTAATCCACGCGTCCAAAAGTTGCACCCCCACTCACGGGAAAAAATAATTAAGATGGCAAGATATGCCACTTGCACAAATCACTTTACATATAATGCTTCAACTACTCCAAGATAGAGACAATTAATATAAAAACTAAACCCCATTTTCTAAATCAATTGAACTGTTTTTAATGAATTATAATGTCTAAATATCATAAATTAATTTAGTTATGGATGAGATCGATATCACATCGAATTCTTGGAAAATGTACCGAATATAATGCAATACTCGCTATAAAATGTTCGTCTCTATATAGTATATCAAAGATGTTAATACCGAAGAGAAGTAGAGAACTAATTGATTCTTTACATCTATATATTTATATCAAAGCATATCTTTTTGTTCAACGGTTTACGCTAGTTTGTCGATATACAAAGATAACGTTATAGCGAAATTGTTTCACGTATCTCTTGACTATAGAGATATAATTTAGTATGATTTGTTTGTAAACATATAAGGTATTTTGTGGTGTGCTCTTAAAATTTATATAGTACGATTTAGACACAAGTAAATAGTTTATAGTTGGTTTTTCATAGAGAATTTTATTAAGTAATACTTAAGATTTACACGAAAGGTCTGTGTGGAAAGGTCTGTGTGGTATCTAGTATGATATTACGACTTCATGGTTATATAATGGTGATGATGTGAACTACATGTGTACATGATTTTTTTTTCTTTTCTAGATTTGTATTATGTGGTATATAATCATATAAATCAAACAAAATAAAGTAACATATATATAGGTGCACAAATCGGGTTTTTTAAATACCCGGGTTCGGGTATGGAACCGGGTTCGGGTATGACCGGTATTGGAAAATCGGGTATTGCTAAAAACGGGTAGGGTTCGGGTCCGGGTATTGCCTCTAAAAACCATACCTCATGCATCGGGTTCGGGTCGGGTATAGATCGGGTATTCTAAAATCGGGTATTTGAATACCCTATTTTCGAGTATTGAAAAAACCCTATTTGTGGATTTTTTCGGGCTTTTATCTAGGTATAGATTGGAATTTGTAAAAGATTGCACTTTTGAGGGTTATTTTTCGGGTATTTTTAAGTTTTTTTTCGGGTATACATCGGGTATTTGAAATACCCGGTTTCGGGTATGGAACCGGTTCGGGTTTTCAGGTATTAGCGGGTACAAATCGGGGTCCGGTTCGGGTTTTAGTGCCGAAATGCATACCCTATTCGTACCCTACGGGTAGGGTCGGGTACGGATTCGGGTATTAAATACCCGGTATTAAAAAAACCGGTTCCTTGTTTTTATTTCTGGTCCGGTTCCAGGTTCGGGTTTTTTGTGCACCTCTACACACACACACACACACACATATATATATATATATATATATATATATATATATATATATAAGAAAAAACCAGAGTAAAATATAGTAAAAACTTATTCGAAACCCCAAAATATTAATTTGAAATGTTGGTTTTAGGATAATTTTTTAGTTAAAAAAAAGACTTAAAAATAAATAAATAATATTTTTTTAAAGTTTTGATATCTGTTTGGATACCTACATCCGAACCCATATTTTTAAATATTCAAGGCTTCGGATATCCGAATTTGAACACCTATCGATGCAAATTATGATTATTTCTTTGTGTTTTATCATATATATATATATATATATATATATATATATATATATATTTATAATTATAAGAACTATATAATTATAATAATATTGGTTCTTACCAAATTTTGTTGGCTCAATTTAAGATATACTTAAGAAAAAACGAAGGATATTATCTGATAAAGAGAAAGATATGGCCACCAACAAACCAAAAGAAGATTGGATTGAACTTTAAAGTTTAAAAATGACAAGAATCATGGGAGGGAACATGCCAAAACCATAAAGCCAGCAATTTGAGGGTGCAAGATATTAAATAAAAAACTAAAATTAATATTAATAAATAAAAATATGGCAGACATTCTTGTGGATGTCTATTTCAGAGGTTTATCCCATCTTTAGTTTGATTGAAAGGTGCATTAATTGGTGATTGTAATATAGTTAGACCAAACCTTCAATCTGGTCCCAACCACTGCTCCATCACCTAATATTAATTATTGTTATTGTTAAATCTTAATTATTTACTATAATTATCTTACCTAATTTCTCTACTTTTATTCTTAGGTGCAACTTTCTCCATCATGTATTAAGATGATTAATTATAGTGTGTGATTCTGTTTTAATATATGAAATAAAATGTATAGTTTAAGAGTGATGATTATAACCGATAGCGTATTTTATATATATTATGTATGGTTGGCTATAATTTTTTAATTCTCGTGGACGGAGATCACCCTTATTAATTATTTGTTTTAACTATGAAGTCAACCAAAACAGGCAAACGCGATAATGATATTTGGGTCGGGCATTTGTTATAAACCAAAAATCTCTCCTTGTCTAGTAAAGTTAAGAATTTTAAGTATTTAAAAGGTCAGGTTAGTATTTAATGGTATTTTTTAACAATGAATAAATAATAAGGGTGAAACGTAGCACTCTCACATAAATAAAACCCATGACTTTGAGGCACGTGTTCACTACTTTCTAACCATCTCAGTTCTCAACTTCTCGTATCACTTTTCAAACTGAAAGACACAAAGAAAGAGATATTATCCTAAATCGTGTACTGCCTGTTGGCCGGGTAACAATCTCTCTGTTGTTTCAGACCATATTTGACTTCTCATGCTCTAGCCTACCGTAAATATGACTCATGTGTTGATCATTGTTTGGAAACTCTGTTTTTGTCACAACGTATGATTATTGATACTAATTTCAGTTTATAAATTTATTTAGGTTTCTTTTAGCTATTGATTAGGGTTAACTTTTGGTTATTAACTTATTATTATGCAGCTACGTACAGAGATGATTTTCATTGGTTTGTATATGATTGTCTGTCAATCAATCAATGTGAAGTCCCACCAACATCAAAGCTAAGCTATAGGTAGGGTCTGGGGATGTAGGCACATGTTACATAGTATATGATTGTCTGTGTTTTATAGAAAACACACTTGCTCATGGATTGTGTTAATTTGCTGCTGTTGTTGATGAATTTCGTGTAATAGTGATTTAGATCATACACATGTTACATAGTAAAAGGGTATTGAAATTAAATTTTAAGGGCATTTTAGGTCTTTAAAATCTTAAATTTGTGGCTGCAAACTGTAATTGCAGATTGCAAAATCAATTTTTTGTTGGAATCCAAGTAAATGTGCAGATTTGGTAACTGTTATCTTGGTAACTGTTTTCTAATTTGTGCAGGTTCAACATTTGTAGAGAATAATGGAACAACCTCAAATCCTCAATTGCTTTCGGTATGTATTTTTCTTTTTCACTTTACCATTTACACGATTTTAGTATCCGGTTGAAGTTTTTGAGGCCTTCTAATGCTACTGTTTGAACTAACTTTAAATTGGCGTGTTCATCTTCAAACATTATTAAACGATACATTGTTTAAAAAATTGTGTATATGTCTAAGATTAGCAACTTAATGTTACAGCTTTACTTATTTCTCTGCACGTTCCTATGCGTGCTTCGATAGGGGAGCTTTTGATTTTAGGAATCTAAGTAGATATCCAACGTTAGAGCCCGTGTTTTCTTGGATAGTGTAGCTTTCGGTTTTGGAATCCAGTTGTCGTAAATTTTATTATTATTGTTTAAACTTAAAAAGTGTCACACTTCTGATTTTGAACTGTGACCACGCTGCACCATTGCTCAATAATTTACTTAGGAAACATATTTGGTTTGTCGTTGGGTCTGCTGTTGGGTTCATATCGCCTCGCCAACCCACGAACAAGAGTCGGATAACGCTCCAACCTAGAGGTGCACAAACCGGTTTAAAACTTGAAACCGGTTTGGGTTAAAACCGGTTCGCTTTGGTCAACAAAAGTCAAAACCTATTTATGATCCGTTTTGGTTCAGGTTGAAACCGGTTTCTCACCATGTTACGATCAGTTTCGTTTGGGTTTTGACCGATTTTTGCCCGGTTTTGGCTGGCTTCGGTTCGGTCAACCGGTTTGAAACCAGTTTCAGTGGAGAAAATTACAAACTGGTTCCAAACCTACGGTTTCAATTGTTTCCATACTGCTTTCTACAAAATCGGTTTCAAACCGGTTCGATTTTCGGGTCGTTTTGGTTCAGTTAATTAATTTTTGTAACAGACTCCACATTTGGTGAAAGTTATTCTTTTATGTAGGGGTGTATTGTTTCTTTAACAGCTTATGTGATGGGTTTTTCTCTTTTATTAATGCACTTAGTCTAACACTTTGGAATGGATGGTGTTTATTGTGTCATATTTTTATTATACTTAAGAAAGAGCACATTAGGGTTAGTTAACATGTTTTTTTTACTTAAAACTATGTATGTGATTGATTTAAATCAAATATTTATGCTACGATGTGTTGATTTTTGACAATCAGGAACATGCATGGATTAATGGTGAGACGTTGAAAACATTAACAGGTTTGTTGTAATTCATTTTATGTTTTACTAAAAAAAATGAATCAATATGATGACAATTCGTTCAGCTATAGACGGAAGCGTATGTAGCGGAGAACAAATGTGACTTCCTACATAAACGAGTCTGCAACACAAAAAGGATGGGATCAACATGGAGCACATGAAAAGCTGCTTGATACGCATGTTGTAGCAAAGCAACAACCCATCTTTTGTATGGAACCTTTTATATTACAATCTTGATGTTACATGTACATCCATGTATATGACTACGATTTTTCACAGATTTCACACACAAGCACTATAAATAACCCACACGCGGCAACGCGCGGGTTAAAAACCTTGTTTTTATTAAAATCTAAAACGTACTTGATTTGGGCTTATTAGTATGTATCAACATTTCAATTGGGTTTATACTCAATTAGATTGAATTGGGCTTATACGAGCTGGTAATAATAATTCACTTGGGCCATTAGCTTGTAGCAAAAGTTTCACTTGAGCCAATACCCAATTAGATGTATGAATGTAGAAAATTGGTTTCATTTACGGTTTTGATTGTTTTGATTATTATTATTATTATTATTATTATTATTATTATTATTATTATTATTATTATTATTATTATTATTATTATTATTATTATTATTCAGTCGATGTATGGTCTCATTTATGGTTTGGATTTTAAATGCTTCTTGATTATGGCTTCACCTTTTTACTGTTTCTAAAGGTAAATAGAAGCTTTCGCCGAACATTGGACCTTTGCCCAATGATGGATAGCAGTCGGGGGTGCATGAGAATAAGAAAAGATGACTGTGAGAGTGAAATCTAATCAAACGAGGCTGTATGAATTGAATATAGTTATAATTTCCCCCCTATTTTTAGTGTCAAACTATAATAGTAAAATTGGTTATTTTAAAAAGTAATAACAATTATAACGAGTCAGAGGTTTTATCACCATGGGTCTTTGGGCGGAGGGCTTCATCTGGAACTGGTAGCGGGCTAGGTCACCATCGCAGTCTGCTGATCACTGCGATCAGGGTAGGTGTATCCGAATGGCCGGGCTTTATTAGTGTTAAAGAAAATATTAATGGAGTTAAAACAGCTACATTTATATGCTTACTAATGTCTATTGTAAAATTTAGGTGGTAACTTAGAATTAGTTTATTTATAAAATTATAATTAAATTTATTGATTCCATTAAACACCATAGCGTTGGCTTAGTTCAACATTAATTATTAGATATTAATCGGATTAACAACTTGTTATTGTTTACATTTCACATGTTGCCTTATTGTGTGTGTGTGTGTGTTTATCACTTTATCTAATCTAATCTAATGATGTGGATCATCTTATCTGCCTAATCATTATTCAAACATGACATCACTCTTTTTAAGACAAAATCCTATCCTATAATCCGCACTATGGCTTAGAATGCCGTATACAACATTAAAAAACAAAAGTACATTTAAACTTGGGTTCCCATAATCCGAATCGAATCATCAAGAACTCATTTCTCCATAATGTTATAAGGACTCTCCACACTCAATATTTTTTTAAACGACTAACCAATAATATCCCGGCTACTCTGGTTAACCGTCGTCGAAGGCCCACTACGATAAAACCCAGATAAAAACGGATTCGAACTTTAGTCTGTACGGTCTCTAACCCAAATTTTCACTTCCCCTCCGATGCTAGTTGAGCTAAAGTTCACTGACCTTTCCCTACTCAGTAAACTAACCAATTTTCATACCAACCAATATTATTGATTGAAAATCACAATTTTTGAAGTTTTCTAGGTGGTGCCTTCCCATAATGTCACTTATCGTGATAATACTTTCTCTTAACTGCGATTTCGTTACCCAAAACATGTTAATAGTATAGATAAGACATTACATATGAACTCTGCATATGATATGTTTCTAGGAACTCAAAATCTGAATAAGCTTCCGAACGTGGATGATATGAAATTCTTTTAAAATTCTCTATTCCTCAGGAACTCGGTATCTTAACAAGCTTCCAAACGTGGGTGTTATGAGATTTTTCTAAAATTTTATTATGTTCCTTGTGAACTCAATATCTTAATAAGCTTCCAATTATGCGATTTTTTTAAAACTTTATTTGTTCCTTATAAACTCAATATCTTAATAAGGTTCTAAACGTGTGTACTACGAGATTCTTCTAAAACTTTCTTGTAAGTTAGCAAACCGACCAGCTACGAGTCGATACAACGACTTGTCATCACCCAGCTAGCAATCATTTTCTCCTTTAGCATCTAGCTAATAAGATGAAAAATATTATCTAGAGACTTGTTGTCCCATTTCTTTGGTCTTGCCACGATTTCAGACTACCACCACTTAATCCAAAAGTTCAAATTGCAAAACCCACCATACAATACTTGGCAATTGGAATCAACAGTCAATCCAATTAAAATTGACCCACCAAAATATCATCTACTTGTATTCAACAATACCTACCCCAACGGTCCATGTATTGCAATTGACTCCATCACAATTAGATAATAAACCTTTTATGTATCTCATCTTTTGTAAAATCCCCAAAATGTCCATATAACCTTTTAATTTTCCAAATATGTCCACCCAAATACGACCTGACCCGATTGTGTTTTGTAGGCAAACACAAGTGTTACCACAAGCCGTCACGTATCACAAGTCTGTTGATGGTATAAGGGTATTATTCCGATGGTATTACTAAAATATGAACACATAGCGGTCTTCCGACGGTATTTGATGGAAGCAAAAAGTAAAATGGACATTTTCGGATTCCCCTTCAAAGCATATACCCAATGTTTTCACAACTGGACCACTATTTGAGCCGGTCATTTTATCGGTCTATTCGTAGGACCTGGTTTCAAAAATCAAAAGATTTATTAGAAATGAAAAAATAGTACTAACTTATTTAAAAGCAAAAGGAAAAGGGTAAGATAAAGGTTATAAAAGGTACAAGAAAAAACATGTATTTTGTAGCTTTTTTATAACCAACATATTTTTTTATTATATATAACTATATGCATAACTATTATATAGCTCAAAATAAAAATTTATAATAAAACGCTAATCATTTATATACGTATATGTACCGTGTCAATATCAAAAATATCGATACTGAATTTCTAGAAAACTGGTATTAATTCCGTATTGTATTATCAACACGATATTCGGTACCGTACTAAAAAAATATCAACACATATACCATCATCTATATAGGTGGTATATCATATATGTACTGTGCGGTACCATAAATATTGATACTGAATTTCTGGAAAAACCGGTATCAATTCCATATCAAATTTATCAACACGATATCGATACCTTAGCCTCATTATATGTATCCTCTCCATTGAAACTGTAAATTACAATGTCGTCAACCTGCAATGAAGATTAAATTAATAATAATAATAATAATAAATCTGAAAAAAACAAGGAGATGATGACAGGAAGAAAACAAACCAGATAAGAACAACGACGATGAGATCAGACCACCGCCGGTAAGCAGCAATAGGATCACACAGACGTGGATAATTATTAACACAACTCACCAGACAAACGCTGACAATGTCTTAAAGAGGATACGCCATTTCAAACAACGGATCCTCTCATCGTTGCTTACCGTGTTAGCGTTTGTCTGGTGAGTTAGTTGGACATTCTCTTATGTTCCGTCATTTCAAATAGCAGTTAAAATGGACGAACCGTTATAAAACACCTGGATTTTAAATAATGCAAGTAGATGCTCGACGGGATGTGACTTGTGCAATCTAACTATTGACATAACGTAGGAAATCGTCTAACTCACCCGAAAACTAATGACACGATTCGCAAATATGTTAGGATCCGATATTTTAATTAAACGACGGATCACCTAGAAACCAGATCAAAACATCCATTGAATCATTGCCACTCAAAAGTATAAAAGGATCATTAAAAAAAAAACACTTATCCGAATATTAAAACTATATACATTTCAGTCATACATCACATTTTTTTTGTATTTTTTTTCATGTATTATTACCGTTTGAATTAAGCTAACTTTGCCTCTATAATATGTGTTGATGATAATATATTGTTTATGTTTTTCAAGTCTCTCAACTGTTATTGCCATTGGCTCCCATTAGGAACAACCCAACATCTGTTCATGTTCGTATTCCTATACACGTGACACGGAACCTTTCGGACCGATTTGTTGTAATAAAACAAAGGCGGTTTCGAGTTAGTTACGGTAACAGGATATCTCGGTGACGGGTCAGGTGTACCGGTTGAGGAACTGGATCCACAACCGGACCCAGAAGCGGTCGAGTGAGTCGGAGATGGCGAGCATTTCTTTGGAACCGATAGAAATGCTCGGATTTTAAGCGGTGAGGGTTGCGAACAAGCGGTTCGATCGTATTCCTCGACGAGATTCGTGAGATCTTCATCGGATGTTATCGAAATGAGCGCGTCTAGATCTTCGGTCGGCAATTGACACCGCAAACTCACTGTCTTCCCGCATAATTCGCCGAGTTTCGCCATCAAATCTGGGGATCAGAAGCAAATAATGTAAATACACGATTGCGTATAAACGCGTTATGTTTTAACTAGTGATGCAAACGAGCCGAGCTGCTTACAAACGAGTCTGAGCCTCAAATAAAGCTTGTTTAGTATTAAAGCTTGTTTAGTATTAAAATTGAACTCGAGCCTTAAATGACAATCTCGTTTATTATGTTGGTCAAGGTAATTTTAAATTTTAACTGTTTTGGACTTCTATAATATATTATTTTTAAACTTAAGCTAATTTAAGATATTTTTAAAATATATTATAATAACTAAAATCATTTTAAACTTATTAAAGGTTTTTCAAAATATATTAAAATAATTAAAGACGTTTAGAGATTATATTAATAAATAATGAAAGACACTCACTAGTCTAGGTCAGGCTAGGCACGGCTCCAATCAGCTCATTTGCACCTCTAGTTTTAATAGAAATAACGAATCAAATGTTTACCGGGAAACGAGATGGAGCAAGGGACCGCAAGGACGCGTGTCTGGCCGCCATGGTACCGCAGCTTTCCATCAGGATACCGAGGGAGGATCCGGCCACCATAACTACACAAGAATTTGATTGTAGAATTGGTGGGAGGTTTGGGAGCATTGAGAGTAGGTCCCACCATTTCAAATATTATTATTATTAAGGTTTTGAAGAGTGTTTGCTTCTTCAAGCCTAAGCTTGGGACAATTAGCATTGTATTTATAGAGTTGTGTGACGAGATGTATATTGTTTGGGTAGAGGGTGTGGGCCCGGCTTGGTCTGGTCAGTTTGGACAATTGTGGGCCCCACTAGAGATAATAAAAGTAGTTAAAAGTTGAAAACGGTTACCTTTTATTCTATTAACAAAAAGCTAACTTCTTTTCATTTTAGAGAACTAATTTTAACTTGTTTTTCAGCTACAAACCGGTTAATCAAACCGGGTTGAATTCGATTATATAGAAATTGATTTAAACTGTAGGTTTGGAACCAGTTTTTACTTTTCACTACTGAAGTTGGTTTCAAACCGGTTAACCGAACCGAAACCGGCCAAACCAGACAAAGACCGATTGTAACCAAGTGAAACTGATCGTAAACTAGTCAAGAAACCGTTTTAACTCAAACTGAAAACAATCATAAACTGATTTTGACTTTTGTTGACCAAACTTAACCGGTTTAAGGTTTAAAACCAGTTTGTGCACCTCTAATATATATTAAGTTATAAAACCACAAAAGTAATAGATAAAAACCTATGAAATTGAGTAATATTATATGCATAATTTGTGATTTGTGTATATTGATCTCTCTCAAACTATGTCTATACATTAGTCAATACAAAACTAGCAATTGAGTGATTAGAAAGAGTCACGTCTGAAATGTATGTATCTTTAGTTAAAAGATGCTAAGTATATTTTGAGAGAGATTGTTCAAAGTTAATACTAGTCTCTACTTGAAAATTATTCAAACCACTGAAATTTCAATGGGACTTCCAAAAAATTTGACCAGTTCATACTACATGAGGTGGTGTTGAAAATTTAAGTAAACATTGGTTTTCAGTTAACTTTTAAACCAATTATTAATAAAATATATTTTATGGATTTGTTTTCTCTTAGACTAGATTTCCACAATCAACTCAGATGCGTTCAAAATTAAGCTATCATGATATGAAAGATGATGCGTGTAAAAATGATTTGTTTAAAGAAAAGTTAATAGTTAACCCATATAGACAGGTGAATTTACTTTACGTGAGTTTGCAAAAAAAAAAGTTAAAAACAAAATCTCGCTTATGTGAGGTTAACTTATAACACCTACATGAGTAACACGAGTGAATGCGAATCTTCCGGACTGCTTGGAATTATCTATCTAGTGTATACGTGATTCGTAAACACGAATGTGTATCCAATTATATCATATATAAAGTTATTTAGGATTTCTTCTTGGAATAACTAAGCATATAATTTAAACTAAAATCAAATAACCTTTGATCTAATAATAGTTTGTTTGTTTGTTTTTTTAAAGACGAGTGTTCAAATCTTCTTCGTAACAGAACAAAAAAAAATGTCTTTAAAAACAAGATAATTTAAACAAAAGACTTATATAAAGATTTGCTATTTTAGGAGAAAAAGAGAAACATATGGTCTATGTTTAAGTTTTTAAGAATTTAAGATGTGGCCCCAACACGAGGATGACGTTATCCTTGGATAACACCCAACTTCCCAAATTTCTTGTGGTCCAGTCTTTTTGTTTTTTTTTTTGTAATTATTTTAAACTCAACATAAAAATAATAACAATAATAAAATAAACTGGATTTGTTAACTTTTATGTTCTTTCTGATGGAATTTTAAACTTTAATATTTTATCTAAACTCTTTTTTATAAGATAAATTTAAATTTCACAGGCTAAGCCCAACTATAAAAGGTGAAATTGATTGAATAAGTAAACACGTAAACAAATTAAAAAATTTAGTGTAATAAAATGCATTCAAACTTTTAAATTAAAATAAATTTTTTATAAGGTCCCAATTGGTGAAACTGAGTCCCTAGGGTTGGGGCAAACCGTCTAACGGTATGTTACATAATCTTACTAGTTTGTTGAGACGATTTCGTCTATTAATTAATGATGTATAATATCAAACGTAACGAAACTTATGTTATTTTCAAGTTATGTATGTTTATAACCTAATAATTTTTGTATTTTTTTTAACAAAAACGATAATGAAATAAATAAAACGCCGCTGAAACGCTAAAACAAGTACAAGAACAAAGAAAAAAAACAAAAGCAAACCGTTTAACGCAAACCCAACCGAATAAGTACATTTAGAAGCTTCTTAGCGTGTTTTCGAACCATGAATCCCAATCTAGAGAGCCCTGCCTTGGTCTGTTTTTAATACATTTAAAAACAAGTATCATGATATCTTCAATTAACAATTTGACAAAATATTTATTTTTAATACAGCCATGTAGGTCCAAATATGAGTTTGTTAGCCAATTTAAGAAATCCATGTCATTAAGAGACCTTCCAAATTTAGTGGATCCTAAATTTTCCACCATCCGTTTTAATTAGCACACCATTTTATTTTTATGATCCACATGTTCTCTTTATACATATTTTCATTTCGGACATTTAGATATTTTATCCCATTTTCTGAAGTTAATATCAAGTGTACGTGGGTTATTTAGATCAATAGAACTCTTTCTTTATTTTTTCTGGATTTTTAATTTAACCTGACCATGCAATAACATTTTTGGTGGTCTAAAGCGATGTTTAAAAACGAGGCATTGCTATAAAGAAATATCTTGCTGTCACTCCAAATAAATCAAGATGTTGCCATCATTTTTTTTAAATACATAAGTAATGTAGTTTCTCAAACCTTTTCATACCTAACTAAGTTTAAACGTCGCTCAAATTACACACATTAATCCAAATCTCAAATTACAAAGGTATAATTATATGTTAATTATATTTTGAAAATTGGAGGCCTTAAAAAGTAGATGCCTAAGACTCTAAGAGACAGCCCTAATGATATTACCTTTTCTTGTTGATAAAAATGTTTCCTATTTTCTTTTCTGGTTTTGTTGGGTCCATATTTGATGGTTGTACTTAGTTACATGTTTATTGGGTTTAATATGTATATGGGCTTGGGATATGTGCGTATGGGCTTTGTAGTCAGGTTTCCCTATATATAGTTCTCTAATGTATAGGGTAAAGGTAGCTAGTTCACATTAAGAGAGAGTGGGCAGAAACTAGAGAGCGGGTGGTTCATTCTCATTATTATCAAGTATTGTAAGTGTTTAAGCACCCGACGTATTCAATAATATACTTGTGTTTTGAAGCATTTCCGTGTTACTTATTTGTTCTTATTCGTGTTCTTGAATCACCGAGTGTTGGTATTCCGCACCTATACCCGTTTGGTTGATATCATATTGTAGTGATCCAGATTCGGGACTTATAATTGGTATCAGAGCCTTTGACGAATTCAGGCTCGTTATTGTGATATCAACGAATTCAAGATATCAAGTTTTGGTGGTGTTTTGTTTTTCCGGCGAACTGATCATCGGAGGAGAAGAAGTTCATTTTTTGTCAAAGATTGAAGTGATTTGGAAACAGTTTTAAATCCCACAATTCATGGAATTTAGTTGGTTGCCAAAATTAATTGGTCAAACTTGTTATCAGAGATTCTAGATTGATTTCGGGATTAATTAAGGATTCTCGGCCAAGAAGATTCTAGGCTGTAGGTTGTTTTCGGTCAAGAAATTGGTGAACAAGAGTGGTTTTCGGTCAATATTGGTCAACCAACGGAGTTCTCGGTCAACAAACTTTAGTTTTCAGTCAGCTTAGTTTTCGGCCAACTTTAGATCTCGGTCAACTAGTTTTCGGCCAACTTTAGATCTCGGTCAACTAGTTTTCGGCCAACAATAGTTCTCGGTCAATTGATTTTTCTGCCACAAATCAACGTTCTCGGTTCTTTTGTAGTTCTCGACTAAGATCAAGTCAGGAGTATTTTGGCGGGAAAATTTTTCTTGAACCAAATTTTTCCAGAATACTCGTTATTAGTAAAAAATCATCCTTGAAAATTTTGGCGAAAATTTTGACGAAAATGGTGATTTTCGGCAAAATTTTGGCGGGAAAATTCAAAAAATTTTGTCTTGAACGAAATTTTTCCTAGACACTTCTCTTGACTGGGGCACTCTTCTGGAGAATTTTGGTAATCATATTTTTTCGAAAAATTTTGGCTGGAAAATCAGTTTAATCTCTTTTATTACTAAATGGATTATTCACAACTCGTTTTTCAACCATGTTCTTTAAATTGTGGTGAGAAAATAGAAATGTATAAGCTTCATAATAACAGTCTAAGTAAAGATATGGAAAGAATAAAAATCAGAGAACTTTAAACTTAAGAAGAATGAAAAGGGTTTTCTAGACAAAATAGAAGCTCAGAACAAGGATATTAAAAAACATAAATCTGATTTTAGTATAAAAAGCTGTCATCATCTAGATGCCAAACAAGAAATTGTTGAGTTAACTGCTAAACTGGAAGCCTCCAAGTTAGAGATTTTAAATCTAACTAGTAAGTTTGAAAGAGCTGAATTTGATTTTAAAAAATTCGATGGTTCAAGCAAAGTAGTTAACTCAATGATTGAAAACCAATTGTGGTGGAAAGAAAATGAAGGTGAGGGAATAGGATACAGTCAAGTTCCCCCACCTTACAACCATAATTATGTCCCTACTCCTGTCACCAAAGAACAGGAGGAAAAGATAAAAGACATGAAGTATGGTAAACAGGTTCAATCTGAAACTGTTGGATCAGGATCCCTAGAGGAAATCAAGCCTGTTTTTAAATGTGTGAACAATTTTGATGCTTCTACTTCATGTGCAGATATAGTCACTGATGTTGCTTCTGATAGTAAAGGGGTTCAGGCTAGTGAAAATGAATCTCATTCTAACGTGTCATCAAACTCAGATGACACCACATCTCAAAATTATACTAATAATAATACACAGAGTTGTGGCAACAAAGGGAATGCACGTAAGAAATCTGCACAACAAGGACAACCTCGTCCTCAAAGATCCTGCGGATCTCCATGTGTTGATAAATCATCGGGTGCTACTTATATCAAGAGGCAAACATGTTACCACTGTGGCACACCAAGACATATAGCCAGAAATTGTGTTCATCGTCTATATGTTCCATACTACAAGCAAAATCAGAAGGTTGTGCCAAGGGGCAAGAAGAATGGAAAAACCTTCCATAAGAAGAAATTCCAACATGAGGCTAGTGCTTACGTTGACATTAGAAGAAGGATGAAAGCGTGTTTCGTCTGCGGGAACGACGGGCATTTGGCAAAGGAGTGTCACTACCGTGCTGTTGATAGACAAGCTCCTCAGGTGAAAGGTAATAGGTTTCAATCGAATCCAGTGGTTAAACAAAATGTTTATTTTAGAAAACCACGAGTATCTGTACAACAGGTCACAGATATTCAAGGATTCAAAGCTAATATGACAGGTTCGCACTCAAATGATTTAGAAACTTTTAAAAGAAAAATAAATTTTCAGAAATCAAAGAGTGTTGAGAGTTCACAGAATTCGAATTCGAATTTGAATTCGAATTGCTCCACTCCAAAGTCTGTGCCATCAAATTTCACTAAACCAAGACAGACTTAGAAACTTAAAACTCAGCAACCAGAATCTATCATAACAAATGATTATGTTAAAGATGGAAATGATATGAGTTGGCAAGAGGTTATATATGTTGATGCTCAAGGAAACCCCAAGACATTTATGACTTGGGTTCCTATGTCCAACTAATCCCGCTATGCGTGTAGGAACAACCACAAATTCATTGTTTATTAAATGGGTTGTTCCAGGCACATGACAGGACAAATATCCATTATTTTTAAATCTTTAAACCATGAAATGGATTATTTGTTGCCTGGACGGGATTTTAGGGCGATAGAACGTTTTTAATCCGCTCTCTAAGCGTGTAGGAACAAATCAGGGAATACATTGCATATTAAAAGGTTTGTTCCAGACATTCAACTCGCAAGGATGCAGAATCTTAAAACAAGCTTATTCCAAGGGGGAGATTCTCACAAATGAAAAATGATGTCTTGAAGATAAAAGGTAACCGTATCACTTTGGTATGAAAGATTGATCAATCAAAAAGATTTTAAGATTTTAAATTTTTATAAAAATACAAAAATATGTTCATGTATAGTTTTTCAAATATAGTTTTTTATTTTGTTTTATTTTAAAATTGTGAAAATGACTTGAACGTACATGAGAAATGATAGTACATCAGTTGGCTGACTATCACACTTTATTTTTTATTAAATACTACGTACCGACGATTGAGTCTTTTTGAGGTTAAATTTGTACATAAAAGTTTTCCTTTCTGTCAAAATTTTTGCGCAAATTTAGGGGGAGAAAATTAAAAAAATTCAAAAAGAGTGTGCGTGCGTTCTTATAAAACAAATATAATAAATGTCTTTCAAACTTCACTCTCGCTTAAAATTATGTCGGCTGCTCAAGTTTGAAGAACATATACTTGTATATGTTTGGTCCGGTGATCTACTTGTAGATTCACAGGATAGCGATTTATCTAAAGACTGAAAGCATCTGGGGCGATTGTGATGTGTTTTTGTGTTTTGAATTCTTTCACTTAAAATTATGTCGGTAATTCCAAGTTGGAGGGACACGTATTCTCATATGTGTTTGGTCCTGTTAACCACTTGTGGTCATGCGGGATAGCCATTTACCTGAAAACTGAAGAGTGACCGGGGTGACTGAGTTCTTAACATGTGTGTCTTATATAACTTGTTGGGAAGTGATATATTTATTCAGTTAACAGCTTTTCAGAAGCTTTAAAACATTTTCAAATGAAAATTGATCCAACCTTTGGAAAGTGATAGATAAATTGTTTTTGTGTGCCTAACGGGTGAAGTTATTAAGCTTAAAAGGCTCTAGAACAGTCATTGATATTGTATGGTAGCTTTCCATGATGCGTAAAAGTTGAGGTGATATAAACTAAATTTGCTAAACTTAATGTGGAGGGTCATTTTGAAGACAGGTGCATGTCTCCAGATACATCTCTCCGAATGATAGGCAGAAAAGCAATTACCCAGTCATACACGAGCCCGTTAGTGTCTTGTTCACCAAAAATATTGTGCTATTATGTTTATGTTTATTATTATAAAAAAAAGGAAAAGATGAAAAAAAAAGGATGAAAAAAAATAAAAAAAACTTATTATGAGTATGTATATAATCTGTGTTGTTAAAAACTTGGTATTTCAAAAGCTTAAAGGGTCAAACTAGAACTACAGGGATGGGGGCACACAAGTAAGTCCTGTCATGTCTCGAATGAAAGGCTTGTCAGTTTACTGACACTAAGTCCAACGTTCAACCTCAAAGCTTAAAAATTATTGCTTGTTTATCTATAAAAATTTTTTGATCAAGCACTAGGGGGTTGGAGTCAAATTGGGGTAATCTGGGGAAAGCCAAATACGCTTTGAGAAGAGATAGGAGGCATCACAGGTCCATGAATGATGTCCATCTAAGCTTTATGCCGAACTGAACCTAATTCATATCACTGATGCAATGAAAATCATGCTAAGTTCGTTATACCTGCTATCAACCTGTTTCTTTATGTCATAATAACGCTGAACATGAATCTTTGTGAAAGCACCTTAAACAATATGATTTCATGTTCGGATCTTTTCATAAAGGCGGCTGTTTTATCAAGAAAACTGAAATTTGATCCCTAATTTTGCTAAATTACAAGAAGACCGGGTGATTAAATTTGTTTTATTTGCTGTTTTTGGTTTTATTTTATTTCATTTCATTTATTTTATTTTTTACTTCATGATTACTCTTGTCGAAACAAAATGTGTTAAGAAATCGTTTTAAAAATTTGTCTTCGGCTAATGAAATATGATTCCGGTTATTGTGTTATAGTTGGTTCAGCTGGTATGATCTCATTTCAAGTCTTTTCAAGAAAATCATAAAAATTAGAAAATTTAAAAAATTACAAAAAATATGTCTATCTTATTTTGTTTTATTTAAATTGTTTTCAAAGTATTATGGTTGGTCTTTCTATCAAAGTTGATTGTTTTTTTAAGACTGATTTCTTGCAACGGAAGCATATGAAGTATCTGAGATTCAAATTGGATGATGCTATCAAAAGGGGGGAGATAGTAGACTATTGGATGCAGATGCTGAAGTTGCTGATCATTGAAGTTGCTGATTATGTTCTAGTAAAGATTCTGAAGATCTTGAAAGCATCAGTCTAAGGGCAAGATTGTTGGGTCATATATTGGTTATACTGACGCATATCAAAAGGCCTCGACATGATCTAGACTAAAGTGATGCAAACGAAGACGAGTTGAAGAATTACATTGGTGCAATACCGAAATCCCTGTGGATTTCGGTTAGGCTAGTCTGAAGTGAAATAAACAAGAACGAAGCTACAAACCAAGGGGGAGATTGTTGGGTCCATATTTGGTGGTTTGTACTTAGTTACATGTTTATTGGGTTTAATATGTATATGGTCTTGGGATATGTAAGCCGATAACTCCTTGAGTTCTCGGTGGGCCTTTGGTGCGTATGGGCTTTGTAGTCTGGTTTCCCTATATATAGTTCTCTAATGTATAGGGTAAATGTAGCTAGTTCACATTAAGAGAGAGTGAGTAGAAACTAGAGAGCGGGTGGTTCATTCTCATTATTATCAAGTATTGTAAGTGCTTAAGCACCCGACGTATTCAATAATATACGTGTGTTTTGAAGCATTTCCGTGTTACTTATTTGTTCTTATTCGTGTTCTTGAATCACCGAGTGTTGGTATTCCGCACCTATACTCGTTTGGTTGATATCATATTGTAGTGATCCAGATTCGGGACTTACAGGTTCTATTCTTGGTGTTAAGAAATTAGAAACACGAACGAGTTTAGAAACACAAAAAACTATAGATACTCGTATTCTTATACATTTTGGTTAATGTGCAAGCTTTTCTAAGATTATTGGCTTATATCAACAAAACGTAATGCTATTGCTTTGTATATTTTTACAAACAACTTTAGATTTTGAAAGACTAATGAAATTATTCATACGTCATACAAAGAAAGGAAAATGAAAAAGGGTCGTTTTCATTTAATTATCATGAACAAGAAAAGGATGGGAGCAAATAATAATAATAATAATAATAATAATAATAATAATAAGATGAAGAGGTCCCTATTGGTGAGGTAGAGTGGTTCCCACACAAAAGGAGCATATCCCATTATCCTCACCATCCACTTTATATCTTTCTCTTTTTTTCATTCTTATTTCTTCTTTCTATCTTGTTGTATTATTGTTGTTATTCCTTTTAGAGTTATGTGAGTGCTAGGTGAAGGAAGGAGGATAATGAGCTTAGCATGCAAATGCCAATAACAAAAGTATGTAAAACTAAGCAATAAGATAAACTAAGATAATGTTAGTACTCTTAAAAACCCTAAACATATAATATTATATATTCATAAAGTTTTATCCTTGACTATGACCTTAAGGATATGCAAGTCTAGCAAAGCAGCTTAATCTGTCATTCCAAATGAATATTAACTTGCCTCCACCTATGCAAGTCAATCTCTCCTCCTGTATCTTATCTGATAAACTAATCATCAATAACAAGTCTTTTGCAATTTATATAAAGACATTGTTGCAACATCGCTCCAAAATAGTAAACACGACACCCTTTTTGCTTGTATATAATAATATCTCTTTCTTAATAACTTTAATCCATCTGGTCGAATTATGAGCTCGTGGTCTATCGGTTCAACCCAACCACTTTTTTAAGAACAAGTTAGATGTGATTGACAGCATCCGACTCCTTTTAAAGGAAGGGCAATATGTGATTGACATGATTGTTGATGCCCACGATCATCTATGATTTTTCAGGTTCGATCACAGAAAACATAACCTTATAGATGCTAGCACTTACAATGCCATGCATAAAACTTGTCTTTAACACTCACACCTCTACTCGTATTTATTGATTACTTTTTTTTACATAGAAATACCTTGTTACAAGTCCATAAAACCCACAATGTTGTCCAACATGTTACCTGATACGCATTATTGATCCGTGATTAGGTCAGTATACTAATATATTACCATGTCTTTATAATAAAACATCATTTTTAGGTACTAAACTACTACATATTTTCTGTAGTTTAGGAAAGATAATGTACATGGTTAAAAAATATTTAACACACTTGATGTATCATGTATGACACTATTAGAGGAAAATGACGTGATAACGGAATGGTACGATTTATTTTCTCCTTTTTCACATCACAATGCATGCTTCAATCATAATAAACCCGTTAGAAGGTCAGGGAACGCTAAGTCGACATATGAACCGTATCATAAAACGAGTTCTAAAGAAGAACGATCGGGACCCTTTTGTTGTTATAAACGAGTTTCCTATGATTGTTTGGACCTTAAACCTAAGGCCTCAAAGAGTGGATTAAAGATTAAACATTCTAGACGTTTCTTTGACCAGTAGCAATGAGAACAGACTATCCATCTCTATCTTCTTCATAATATTTTAACCAGGTCGTAAACTATTTATTATCAAGATGAAATTCTATGAAAAGGATTGAGATTGACGAAAACACCACCCACGTGGTATCGTTTAATTTTGAGCCTAACATGTTAGCTCTTTTACAAATACGAGGTATCTCAATATTTCATCAAAACCTAACTAGACCGAACCGAATAGCGTCCAACTTATTTTCGGTTTACTTAACCGGTTTATAAGTTAGGGACACACCATTCGTTAGATGACAAATAGGTCATAAATTGAGATTTTTTATTTTTGTATTGATTAATAATATAATATGCTATTTATGGATAGAATAATAGTGGCGTCACAGTGTTTTACACGTGTGAGACAAGACCCACATATATAAGACACATGTCGAGTAGGATCTGACTCATATTGACACGTACATAAGAAATCTAGTTAGATGTTTATATGGGAAAGCGTGTGACACCACACGTGTCATCATCAAGGTCCCAAATTCTCATTCATATTTCAGCCACCAATGTGGTCGGTATTTAACTATTTATTTTAACAGGCTAATTTTTTTCACGTATTTTATCTCATGTTTTAAATAAGTTTTTTCATGTATTTTATCTTATGTTTCAAGTGAGACAACATCTCCTATTGTGATTCGTAGCTCAAATTGAAAATATGTTACATAGGAGATGCTAAGTTGTATGGTGTTTTTACTTTATGTTGCGAATTATAATCTTTAAAATAGTTTTAGTTCTGATTTATAAATGTTAAGCTAGTTCAAGTTGCAACTTGCAACATATGTTACACCAAGTTTTTTATGTGCATTTTAGATTTCTGATAAATTCATACGTATTTTTAAATGATTGTTTGTTATTTACGTGTTACTATAAATTTATTTAATTTATACATAAACACTTCTATTAGGGCCGGTCTTGTGGAAAGGTAAGGTGGACAGCTTGCTATCTGGAAATCCGATATATTTATCATTTATATATTTTAAGGCGTAATCTTCTACTCGTTGTGGGCCTTTGGATTTTCATGAATTTTCAAAAACTGCCCTGATTTCTATTTGTTCTAAGATTGTTAGTTGTGAAGGGGCTTTAAAGCTCATATTAAAGTGTCATGTCACTGTCACGTAGTCAGTTAGGATTTTAACCTTAAAGCCTGGTTGTAGTTTAAAGGCCTTAAAGCCCCCACCCCTTGAGATTTGGGCTCTACCGTTTGTCAACATATTTCCTTTGTCGGGCGTTAATGCACTGAAGCTCCCTACTTTAAAGTCCCTTCATTATCGACATGGCGTGGTTATGAGGGTTTTAAAGTTATACCATGTTATTTTGCCACTCTTTTTAAACACCCACAGACAAGATGTATAACTATAAATCAAAGTTTAAACCATAAGAGACACAACTCTTTGTTTATAATAACTGCTTTACTACTTATTGCTCATCATTGTATTTATGTTGCTACTTTACAAGATTTTAAATAGTTAATTTTTTTCACAAGTTAAAATTGGAACATAAATCACAAAATTTAATAAATCCTTTTAGAAATAGGTAATAACATAATGTAGGCAGCTAAAATATGTATTGGAAAATAATAAACAAGATTTGTAACATTTTGATTTCATAATTGCTAGTGTAGTGCTATTAATGTTAATACTCAATATCTAAAATACAAAGGTTGATGTGATATATGTTCAAACCTAATTTATTTGCGGTTTGGTGTGAAGACACATATTTATGGCCACAGATTAATCTTCTATGTGTATGGCACGATTTAAAGGGAAAAAGAAAAGGCATATACGCATTTCTATTTCTAATTTGGCTTACACGCAACCAACCTAACATCATCATATCAATAACGGCAAACACAAACATAGTAATTCAATAAATACAAATATAAGTAAATTGCGTATTTGATTATATTTGTTTCAAGATCGAAAAGCATATATATGACTATTAACATATCGAAATTCTTATAAGCTTGTGTTAATAGTTTGAAATACAAAGTATTTTTTTTAACCAGATAGTATTTTACTTTTAAATCCATTTAATCCACAGTAAGCGATATTTGAACCATTGACCTCTCAAAGCAGTGAGAATCAGTTTTGGTTATTGATTGTTTCAGTTACTTATATACATGAAACAAGAAGAACCCACAAAACCATAAATAACAAGCTCAACACATATCGTTTAGCATATGTGGCTACTTAGTTCTAAAAATCGATGTCACAATATAATCTCTGTCTTGTAATATCGAACTGTAACGGGAAGTTAGATTTGAATGGGACCGAACCAAGACATACATCGACCCATAATTTGATTTTTCACCCGTTGCCAAAACACATCTAATATAATTTTGAAGATCGGTATTATAGTGATATAGTCGACGAAATTTGTTTTCTCAATTGCATCCCAAATACCAGGAATACAATTTGCTCTTGATCGAATAATCCAATATAGTATAGAACTATAGATGTACCAAACTTAAAAAAGAATTTGACATTTGTCATTGAAGAATACGAGATAAGAGAGGACCATGTTATTGGTTATTCCCTCAAAATGGTTGATGTAGTAAGATGGCATGCACCTCATTGGATATTCCTCCATGAGTATGGGGATCGAATTTGCACATATGACATAATATGTGGACCCATGTCGTTTTCAAAAACTCGAATCTAACTAAAGTAGTTAAAATCTTATTTAACAAAACTTTGGTAGAAAATTATAGGCCACTATTTAGGGTCTAGTCCAGTGGGCTTTGGTCCACACCAACCAGCCTCATTGGTGTTTTGGTTCAGTCCAGTAGGCTTCTAGCCTTCTATTTCTCTCCTGGTTTTTAGAGCAACATAAATGAAATAAAAAAAACTTTTATAGGCAATACAAATGAAATAGTAGATTAAAACTAATTCACAAAATAAGATATCTAGGTGGGCGGTGGTCCATTGCTAAAGGTAAAACTTTTAAACATTTGAATTTAGAAAAAGAAAGTATTAGATTCAAGTTTTACAAACAACAAGAAATAAAAGAAATTTGCCATTAAATAACATTTAGTTCACTATTTGATCTTTGTCTTTGTTTTTAATAGAAAATGAAGAGGTATGTACCCGCCTCAACACCGAGCGAGGCGGGTCAACCCACAAGATACAGACAAGAGACTTGAAATCAAGATATTATGAAGGCACAAAGCCAAAACCTACGCGCATGGCGCATATCACATATGCTCACGCATATCACATATGCTCATGCATTACATGCTCAGGCACCACGATGCTCAGGCATCACATATGCTCAGGCATCACACATGCTCAGGCATCACATATGCTCATGCATCACATATGCTCACGCATCACATATGCTCACGCATCACATGCTCACGCATATCACATCTGCGCGTGGCGCATCCGTGCGTGGCGCATATCACATGCTTGTGCATCACATCTGCGCATGAAACATCTGCGCGTGAGAATAAAGAGAAGACCTCGCGCATCCTCAGGATAGGCGCATATCACACATGCACATAATCAACCTCGTCCTTATCCAAATCAGGATTAGGGCAACCTTGATTGTGCACGTCAGACAACCTTCCAGAAGGTATCTTTGTAAGGAATAAGAATATGCTGATGTTGACAGCTGCCAGATGAAAGGTGGACAACTCAGCATAACTCATGTGCTACCACGTGATTATAACCAATGAAAAAGCACCAGGTGTCCCCAAGGACACGTGGCGCAAATCAATTGGAGGAGGCCAACAAAACCCTAATTGGGTCTTAGCCCAATCAGTGGAAACCCTAGCACTATAAATACAGCATCAACTCCACAAGGAGTTACGGCATTACAGACAGTTACAGCCAGTAACACACTCAATTACATCCAATCACATCCAATTACAGAGTATTCAGCTATTAAGCAATACTCTCCAGATTTCCTTACTCTCACATTATTATCTTCTCCTACAAATACTTATTCTCACGCCGGAGGGTTACCCCAAAGAGGACCCCTCTGTCCCTTTCTGAGGGGTAAGTTGACGGTGCTGTTCATTTTGTAGGTGGAAGAACCCAGATCCAAGAGAACCATCGGTGAAGAAGTATAATCACACCCGTGGAAAGTAGATCGTCTACCAGTGAGTCGATCCACGTTTCTTCATTGGCGCCATCCACTGTTACAACGGCAACAAGATCTCATCAGATCTATAAAAAAAAAAATTCACCATGGTTTCTGGCGTTCGTAACGTTGATCAAGTTCTGGAGGATATTGAACGTGAGGATGTTAATGAGGGACAGCATTTTCTGAGGGTGCCGCGTGATTCTACGCGCACCACCAGTAACCGTCCCTTCATCACAACTCCTCATGGCCAGACTGAAACTCCTCCAGACGATCTTACGTTACAAAATCTTGCCGGTGCGAAACAAAAAGGACCAATGGGTCCAGAAGATGAAACAAATGACCCTAAAGAATGGCTCATAAACGAGCAACGGCGCCTAATGGACAAGTACAATGAGCTGGTCAAACACAAAACACAAAGGCAAGCGTTTGATAAGCAAACTGTTCATGGAACAAAAAGGGTGCGCGCGCCGGAAGAAGGACATTCTGTTCACACTGCACACACTGAGTTTAGTGATGAAGAAGTGCACAGCATGAGGAAGACGCGAGATACTCATGCAGGAGGCTCACAGCTCCGCGCGCCCGTGAACATGGCGCCTGGAGCCAGAGCCGATCTGGATCTGCAAATACCGTACAACCCACCAGTTAGAGGGCAAGTGGACGTAACCACACCGTATAGACCAGCCATCTTGGTGAAACATTCAAAGTTCACTGAGCGCATCGCGAAGGCTCCCATCCAGCACAAAACCAAGATGCCAAGTGGTTTGGGCAAATATGACGGCACAACAGATCCAGATGATTTCTTGCAAGGTTTTTACAACACGGGAAACCTAGAAAGCTGGACGATGCCAACATGGTGTCACATGTTTGCTCGCTGCCTAACGGGCGCGGCGCGTGTCTGGTTCGAGAGCTTGCCGACAGGGCAAATCGATGGGTTCGAGGAACTATTGGAAAAGTTCCAAGCCCACTTCGTACAACAGCGCAGACACACGCGCGACCTTGATGACATCATGCACTGCGTGCGCAGGAATGATGAAACGATTGAAGACTACATAACACGTTTCAATCAGGAGTCTCTGGCAATCGGAGGTATCACTGAGCAACTCTTGCGCGTGGCCTTTATGCAAGGCGCGCGCAGTGATCAACTCCGCCGAGCTCTCGTAAGCAGAGATGGCATGCCCACCACTTGGGCCAAACTAATGGAAGCATCGCGAGTTTTCGCGAGAAATGAAAAACAAATTGCCCAAGATAGGGCAAGAGAAAGAGCGCATCAAGCTGAGTCACCGCGCAGCAACGAAAAAAGGGGCAAACAGAACTCTGTATGGTCCAGGTTGCAACCAACCAGTTTTTCTTCTGCAGAAAAGCAGGCGCAACCAAGCTCACCCCAGCCCCAAAAAGACGTTCGTAATCGCGGGGAGGGTGACAAGAGGGAAGGCGGCAGAGATCCTAACAGACCTCTGCCAAGAATATGGACTCCCCTCACTAAAACGCCTTCACAGGTGTTAAGCACTGAGAATGTCCAATTCAAAAGCCCCAAGCCACTACACTACAAGGGACCATCAAACAGTGGCAAGTACTGTGAGTTTCACAAATCCACAGGACACAACACTGATGCATGCCACCACTTGAAGGATGCAATTGAAAAAGATGTAAAATCAGGCAAGCTGGCTCACCTGGTAAAAAACTCAAGACCAGAAAATGAACAATCAGGAGCCTCAGCCAGCAAAAAGTACAAAAGAATCTGTGTAGCCGAGGGAGGAAGGCAAGGGCAAATATCAAGAAAGAGAAGCGCGCAAATCCAAGGAGATTGGCGCGAGCAACAAGTCATCTTCCCAAGAATCAGGGGAGGCCCTTCCATCAGCAGTCCTCTTGTCATCACAACACACATTGCTCATTATGAAGTGTCAAAAGTCCTGGTGGACACTGGCAGCGAATCAGACATCATGTATGAGCAATGTTTCAGGAAACTGGATCCGGCAGACCAAGCAAGGCTTGAAATTGTGAATGCACCAATCTCTGGTGTTTCAAATGAAATCATTCATCCCCTAGGTCAAATACAATTTGAACTAACCATGGGGGATGAGAAACACAAGCGAGCCGAAGTTGTTAACTTCCTGGTCTTGCCCACCACTTCTTGCCACAATATGATCTTGGGTAGGGAAACGATTGCCCAATTCAACGCCATACCGTCGCCAGCGCACGGCGCGTTGGGGTTCCCAACACCAACAGGTGTAACTTTTGTATACCGGGATCATTTGTGTGCAGTGACAAGTACTCCGCGGGAGGGGAGAATGAAACTTCCAATGGCAGACAACGCGCCAGAGGAATGGATTCTCAACCCAAAATTCCCGGAGCAGAAAATCACAATTGGCGCAACGATATCAGACGACACGAGGTTGAGAATGAAAAGATTGCTCACAGCATATATGTCGGTCTTCGCGTGGCAACACTCTGATATGACTGGGGTTCCCCGAGACCTGGCACAACATTCTCTCAACACGTTCAAGTCTGTAGAGCCAATTGCTCAAAAGAAGAGAGTCATGGGGGATGAGAAAGCGAGGGCCATGAATGAGCAGGTTGAGGATTTACTGCGCGCAAACATCATCCGCCCGATACGATACCAGACGTGGGTAGCCAATCCTGTGATGGTAAAGAAAAGTAACGGGTCGTGGAGGATGTGCATTGACTTCAAAGACCTCAACAAAGCGTGCCCAAAAGATTGTTACCCCCCTCCCAAACATCGACGCAAAGGTGGACTCCGTGGCGCCATTCAAGCTCAAATGTTTCCTGGATGCCTACAAGGGCTATCACCAGATTCAAATGGCACCACAAGATGAGGACAAGACCGCCTTCAGAACTGACAAGGGTGTTTTTTTTTACACAAAAATGCCCTTTGGTTTGAAGAATGCGGGCGCCACCTACCAAAGACTTATGGATGCCGTTTTCAACGAGCAAATTGGAAGAAACCTAGAAGTCTATGTGGATGATTTGGTGATCAAAAGCAGGGAGGAAAAACAGATGCTCAAAGACATCGAGGAAACCCTTGGGCGCCTAAAGGAAGTTAACATGAAGCTCAATCCGAGCAAATGCACTTTCGGCGTACAAGAGGGAAAATTTCTAGGTGTAATGGTCACCAAGGATGGTTTCAAGGTGAACCCAGAAAAGGTGGAGGCCATCCTTGACATGCCCTCGCCATCCACCATGAAAGAAGTTCAGAAGCTGAATGGTAGATTGGTATCAATCAACAGGTTCCTAGCGAACCATGCAAGCAAATCTACCCCATTTGTCAATACATTGAGAAACTGCTTAAAGAAAAGCCAGTTCAAATGGACTCCTGAGGCCGAGCAAGCTTTCAGTGAGATTAAAGAATGTTTGATAAATCTGCCCGCGCTCACAGCTCCACTTCCTGGTGAAACTTTGACATTGTACCTATCAGCAGGAGAGCGCGCCATCGGCGCAGTATTGTTGGTGGATCGCAAGGGAATCCAAACGCCAATATACTATGTGAGTCGGGTGCTGACAGATCCTGAGACGCGCTACTCCATCATGGAAAAGTTAGTTTTGTCACTAACACACGCGTCGCGCAAGCTTCATAGATATTTCAATGGTCACCCCATTGAAGTTCTGACTGGTTAC
Organism: Bidens hawaiensis; assembly: GCF_021521415.1. Classification (NCBI taxonomy): domain Eukaryota; kingdom Viridiplantae; phylum Streptophyta; class Magnoliopsida; order Asterales; family Asteraceae; genus Bidens; species Bidens hawaiensis. Next base: position 26,187 of record NW_027498305.1, on the reverse strand, counting down.
AACATCCAGCAAGTCTTGCGGCGTCCCGCGCTCTCGGGAAGGCTGACAAAGTGGGCGCTGGAGTTAGGAGAGCACACGATCGCCTATAAGCCTCGTCCAGCAATAAAGGGACAAGTCTTGGCTGATTTCATTGCAGAAGTCCCCGAAGGAAAAATTGAAGAGGCTCAGCGCGAGGCAGACCCTCCGCGAGCCAATGATGAAGAAAATGTTTGGAGATTGTTCACTGACGGAGCTTCAAACAACGAAGGGTCCGGCGCAGGCCTAAAACTGGTGGATCCAGAGAATCATGAATATACTTGCGCCATCAGGTTGGACTTCAAAAGCACCAACAATGAGGCCGAGTATGAAGCCCTGCTGGCTGGCCTGCGCATCGCGCAAAAATTCGGAGTTAAAAATCTAGAGGCCCATGTTGATTCATACTTGGTAGCAGCACAGGTCAATGGCCTTTATGATGCCAAGGAGAACACCATGCCTCTGTATCTAGAGCAGGCAAAAAAGCTCATCGAGCAATTTGACTGCTTCAGAATCATTCATATTCCGCGCAGTGAAAACAAATCTGCTGACGCGCTGAGCAAGATGGCATCAACCAGCTTCGATCACTTTGGCAAAGATGTCAGGGTAGAAGTAATGAGCAACCCGTCGGTGGGAGCGAAGTCTGTCCTTGTAACTCATACAACTCCTTCATCATGGATAACTCCAGTAATGGAATTCTTGAAGGAGGGAAAAGTACCAGACGATCGCGCACAGGCGAGGAAGATAAGACACAAGTCGCAAAACTATGAACTGCTTGATGGTACATTATATCGACGCTCTTATCTGGGACCGCTCATGAAATGCCTAGATGCTGAGGAAGCAAGCTATGTGATCAGAGAGATACACGAAGGAATCTGTGGAATTCATGCTGGACCGCGCATGGTGGTTGCCAAGGCAATGAGCGCAGGCTACTATTGGCCTGGCATGTACTTGGACGCTCTAAAAGAGATCCAAAAATGCAAAGCATGTCAGAGCTATGCGCCAAACACCATGCGGCCAAAGAACAACTTGATTCCGGTGACCTCCGCATGGCCTTTCCACAAATGGGCAATCGATATTGTGGGTCCCCTACCGCAAGCGCCTGGGCGAGTAAAATTTTTGGTAGTGGCAGTAGACTATTTTACAAAATGGGTTGAAGCCAAGCCACTAGCAAAAATCACAGCCGAAGCGATGAAGCAGTTTATCTGGAGCCACATCATATGCCGTTTTGGCTTGCCCATGGAAATTGTGAGCGATAATGGCAAACAATTCACTGACAAGAAGTTATCCAGCTGGCTCAAGGAATTGCGCATCAACCAAATTTTCACTTCAGTTTATCACCCTCAGGGGAATGGACAAGTGGAACGCGCGAACCAAAGCTTGCTGAATGGGCTGAAGAAAAGGTTAGAGGGAGAATCCCATTCTTGGGTCGAAGAGCTACCTAATGTCCTGTGGGCGCACAGGACATTAAGCAAAACCAGCAATGGCGAGTCCCCGTTCAGCCTAACCTATGGAACGGAGGCAATGATTCCAGCAGAAATTGGATGCCCATCCCATAGAGTGCTCATGATGAGCAAGATTGATAACGAGCGCGAAAGAAGGTTGGATCTCAACTTACTTGAAGGGCGCAGAGAGGCAGCTATCATCAGTGAAGCCAAATACAAGAAAAAACTGGAAAAATATTACAACCAGCGCGTGAAAGAATGCCACTTCAAGAAAAAAGATTTTGTCCTTAGAAACAATGAAACTAGCCGCGCGATACCCCCGGGAAAAATGTCCCCCAATTGGGAGGGACCTTATCAAGTCTCGGAAGAATTTGGAAAAGGCGCATACGCTTTAAAAGATTTGAATGGAAAGAAGATCCCGCGCGCATGGAACGCGGCACGGCTTAGAAAATGTTTCATGTAAAAATGTCAAGTTTGTAATCAAGGCTTTTTAAGCCATTATGAATAATGATACGCGCTATCTTCTCTTAATGTGGATTCTATTACCTTTTGCATACATGTTTCACACTTCCTTTTATTAATTTTGAGCAATATGACAACATTGTATTGACATCAAAACGAAATAAAAACGAAGTAAAACATACATGCGCGAGCTTCAAGCTCAAACGCGTTAACGAGTCTTAACTCTAAAACGTCAGGGCCTTAGCCCAATTCTATTACCTTTTGCATACATGTTTCACACTTCCCTTTATTAATTTTGAGCAATATGACAACATTGTATTGACATCAAAACGAAATAAAACGAAGTAAAACATACATGCGCGAGCTTCAAGCTCAAACGCGTTAATGAGTCTTAACTCTAAAACGTCAGGGCCTTAGCCCAATAATGTGAGCCTTAGCTCAAATCACTCACAACATCCATCCTACATACTGCGCAGCCTGACTATAAAAATACCTAAACACAACTAAGGCAAAACAAATGCCAAAACATAGTTGTTAAGGTTTCAGGTCGAGGTCGCGCATGCAATTGTAATGGATATCTGAGCAACACATATTGATACGTAAAGGCTAAAAAACTCATAATTCCATATAATAAATGCGCGATAACGTCGCGCAAAAGAGGGATAATGAAAACGCCTAGGCACGTGTCAACATAATCAAGATATGGCAAAATCACTTACAATATGACAAGGATTAAGTATAATAATTTCCTTACAACCTTGTTCTTATTTCAACGTGCAAGCATATCTTATATTCAACAAGCAAACATGCAATATAAAGAGATGAATGGGGAATGCGCAAGATGCGAAGAAGGGAAAAACAAAATTTCATTCCAAAGCTGTTGGTGCATTCTGTGACCGTCGCTATGCAATTCTGACCAGCGGATCGTCACAGGCGAAGTTAGCACAACTTCGCCTAGGCGAAGTTATAACAACTTCGCCAACGGCGAAGTTGTAACAACTTCTCCTAGGCGAAGTTATCACAACTTCGCCCTAGGCGAAGTTATGAACAACTTCGCCTACTGAAGCCCAAGCCCGTGAAGATTGTCTATATATACATGTGTCGTGTTAGGTTATAGAGTGTGAATCCAGTAATTCAGAGAGTGTGTGTTACAGTTTGAGTGTCAAGAGAGAGCAAGAGAGTGAGAGTCGTGTGAGACGACCCGAGGTAGAGCTCACCTCGGGTCAGTCGTGTTTCTGTTTATGTTACGGTATGTAACGTGTTTTATTATTATATGAATCTGCAGATTTGATTATCCATTCTTGTATTTGTTTGTGTATTTGATCGTGTACGTGTTTGTGTTCTTCGTCTATACACCATATACGAGTCTAGGAGGATTCCGCACTCCTAGACCTCGTGCGGATCTCGTATCGATCAGCACCGGGACTAACAAGTGGTATCAGAGCCTTAGGCTCTTACGCTATGGTTCGAGATCTGCGTTTTTGGTGTTTCTGGCACGTTTCTGTGCGTTTTCGGCCGAACATCCGCCGCAGGCGAAGTTATTGGGTTCAGGCGAAGTTGTCGCTTAAATTTTAGGGTTTAGGCGAAGTTATGAACAGGCGAAGTTATGGCCAGGCGAAGTTATGAACAGGCGAAGTTATGGCCAGGTGAAGTTATGGCCAGGTGAAGTTATGGCCAGGCGAAGTTATGAACAGGCGAAGTTATGGCCAGGCGAAGTTATGGCCAGGTGAAGTTAAAAAAAAAAAAAAAAAAAAAAAAAAAAAAAAATTGTTTGGAGTTTTCGTCTGTATGGCCGGGTGTACACGATTATTGTGAGACCAAAGATGTTGTTCCGTCAACGAGTGATCTTGTTATCTCTTGGTCTTACGTGTGAACAAATACGTGTCAACTCTGGATTTGGAGTTGAGGTTGTGAATGGGATATTGTTTGAAACTGGATATTGACACATATTCGGGTGTTTGTGGGCAATGAAATTGTTGTTGTTCGTGGTTGACCAACCGAAGAAAGTCAAATTGAACTGAAGGTTTTCGTCATTACTGGATTGCGGTCAGAGCATATTATTTATGTTATTTTCAAGGCGTTCGAGAATTGGATCCTGAAACGTGATGCTTATTTATACGAGTGAAGATTCTGGAACAAGTTGGATTTAACCGGGAATTAAAGTGTCTATGTTCTTGATTGTTATCCCTGGTGATTGAAGATGCTTCGGATTAATTAATGGTCATGTGTTAGATTCTGTCAAGGTGGTTTTGTGATGAAATTGATCACCTGATGTTGAGTAGTTGAAGATTAAACCTTATCGTATGCCGACGAGTTGGTGAAGTTGTGGAGGAAGCCCAACTTCATGTGTTGGTGAAGTCAGATGGACTCACGTGATTGGTTGAGATGATCTATTGGCACGAGGATGCATGCATTTCAAAGACCTCAATCGTTATAGTCGGAGAAGCTTACACTGAAGGGGAGATCTGATATGGAAGACGCTGGGTGATTGGTAGATTTGTGAAGCTACAGGACAGATTCAGACACGGCTGGTTGATGAACAAAACAGAAGATCATCAGTTAAGAGGGAGTCTGTTAGTGCATGTTTTGTAACAGATGATCTCTCGTGTTTGTTAGAATTGAGAGCAACGGTCAAAGGGGAGACTGTTGGTGCATTCTGTGACCGTCGCTATGCAATTCTGACCAGCGGATCGTCACAGGCGAAGTTAGCACAACTTCGCCTAGGCGAAGTTATAACAACTTCGCCAACGGCGAAGTTGTAACAACTTCTCCTAGGCGAAGTTATCACAACTTCGCCCTAGGCGAAGTTATGAACAACTTCGCCTACTGAAGCCCAAGCCCGTGAAGATTGTCTATATATACATGTGTCGTGTTAGGTTATAGAGTGTGAATCCAGTAATTCAGAGAGTGTGTGTTACAGTTTGAGTGTCAAGAGAGAGCAAGAGAGTGAGAGTCGTGTGAGACGACCCGAGGTAGAGCTCACCTCGGGTCAGTCGTGTTTCTGTTTATGTTACGGTATGTAACGTGTTTTATTATTATATGAATCTGCAGATTTGATTATCCATTCTTGTATTTGTTTGTGTATTTGATCGTGTACGTGTTTGTGTTCTTCGTCTATACACCATATACGAGTCTAGGAGGATTCCGCACTCCTAGACCTCGTGCGGATCTCGTATCGATCAGCACCGGGACTAACAAAAGCATTGAAATTTACAAGTTTACAAGATGATAAGATACAAACTACAAATAAAAATAAAAAACATGAAGGGCTGCTCAAGTCTCCACGTCGACGTCAGCCTCTTCATAGTCATCATCATCGCCCTCAGCATCTGGCGCAGCCCGCTCCTCGTCATCTCCAAACTGACCATAGTCAAGTTCTTTGTCTTGAATGGATTCTTCTATCACAATAGTGTCAGGAGCGGATCCTTTGGCCACGCCAGAGCCGCTAGCAATGCCAGCATTCCCCGCGCCATCATCGCCGCCACCAGCCCCTTCGCACTCGTCAAGTAATTTCTTTAGCGCGATGAGATCGGGCTGGTCAGCAAGCTCGGATATCTGCAAATCATAAGGAAAAATATGAGTACAAAAAGACTTAGAAAATAAGTCAAGGTAATCTCATTAAGGTTAAAATACCTGCGCAAGGATGGGAATGGGAGTATTCATATACTTCTCCCCCATCGCGGCCATGTCCGCGCAGGCAACGTCGCTCTGATAAGGGTACTCGGATGGGTTCTTTTTCAACATGCCATATTCATAGCCATCCGTAAACCCTTCAGCTCGACCCACCAAGCGCGCGGCAGCGTTGCAGTCCATCACAAGGGCCTGAAACTCGTCTGAGTATTTCATCGCGTAAGCGCAACGAGTCATGCCCTGTGAGATTAGCCATTGGCGATCCTGCGCGAGGCCAGCAACAGACGTCTCGAGGGCAGGAATCTGAGAGTTTAATAACTCAACAGTTTCCTTAGTCTGTTTTAGCTCCTCTTTGTCGGACGCTGCTGCCGCCAGGACTTCTTCTTTTTCCGCTAGCGCAAGATCGAGTGCTTCCTGGCTAGACGCTGCCGTCGCCAAGGCTTCGTCTTTTTCGGCCTGCGCGGCCGCCAGCTCCCTCTTCAGGCGCGCAACCTCACTCTCCAGCGATGATTTGTCAGTTATAGACTGGACAAGAGCTTGGTCACGCGCCTCCGCGTCCAGCTCCAAGTCGCGCACTCTACGCGCGTACTTGGCCGCGTCCGCCTCGGCTGCCTGAAGCTTCTCCCGCGCAGCCTGCAGCTCATGCCCGCGCTTCACAAAGGCGGTGTTGGCACTTGCCCTGTTCTCACTGAGCTCTGCTTGGAGCTTCTCAGCTCTCTCTCGAGCATCAGAAAGATGCCAAGCAGATACTTTAGCCTCTTGCTTGGCTTCCGCAAGAGCATCACGTACCTTTACGTAATCATAGCGAAGCTCTTGGGAGGCAGCAAAGAAAGCCGACCCAGCAAACAGATGATCTTTAAGCAAGTCATCGCGAGCGCGGGCCTCCTGAAACCTCCTTTCAGCTGGAGGCACAGAATGAGCCCAGAAGTCCTCACACACACCCATGGACTGAAATGAGCTGTCCTCAGTAATGTTCCATCTCGGGCGGTAGATGTGATCGGCTTCCTGCAAACACAAAGTAATGATCTAAGTCATCAAAAACTAATATGAAAGTTCGCGCAGCGGAGCAAAAACAAACTTATACCCGCGGGGACGAAGCAGAAAAGTCAGCAGCAGGCCCACGAGAAGACGGCGACGCGAAACCTCGTGGCGCTGAAGGGCTGGCGCGGCCGCCGTTGGAGTCTTCAGCATGAACCTCCTCATCCTCCTCTGAAATAGGCCTTTTCTCCTGCGACCTAGAATCAAAATCAGTCTCGCGAGGAGGACTGTGCGCAGGAGGAGGTGAGGGAGGTCTCGACGCCGCCAGATCGGCGCGTAAAACGGCCTCCTGCTCCTTAGTAATCCCGATGAGGGGAGATTCATCGCTTGCAGGAGCAGGAGCAGAGCCAACGGCGCTGGCACCAGCGCCAGGAGTGCCGCCAGCAGCTTGTACGCCAGCTACGGCTTCTATGAAAAAATCAACAACAAGAAATGGTTCATGACTTGATCTAAAAGAAAGTCAGAAAAGAAAATAAAAGCGCAATACATACCTTGGCGCAACTCCGTTCGCGAGTCAAACATCGCCATGAAGTCCATTCTACCCTTTTTCGAGGGTAAAACAGGGGACTTCGAAGCGACCTCCGGCGCAGGTGCGGCACCTTGTTGCGCCTGGGGTTGATCCACCAACGTCGCCGGCTCTACAAACATTTGAGTGAGCAAAGATTCATTAGTAACTCTATCAGAATCAAGCTCATAGAACCATAAAGGATAAAGCAAAGTATACCTGTCGAAGGCGCAACGCCGCTTCCCTTTTCCGCAGCGCGAAGGGAGGAGGTAGTGGCACCATACCTCAAGTGGACAGGAGGTCTGCCCACTTTTTGAGGCAGGGAAGACAAGGGAAACTTGGAGGGAAACTCCTGGGTTTTCTCAAATCCCCCCGCCTGAGTAGGAGGATCCTGAACAACAGGGGCAACATCTTTCTTCTGTTTCTTACTGGCCCCTGCGCCAGTTTTCCCCTTAGCTTTACGCTTTAGTTGGGGCGCCTCCTCCTCCTCCTCCTCCTCTTCCGCGAGCTCCAGCTCGTAGTTCTCAAGCGCGTCTACAATACGTGCAGAAGAAGTGTTAGCCAAATTCGGTATTATAAAGGAAAATGCATAAGTACAAAGGCTTACCAGGCGCATCGCTGTCAAAGATAAATCCCAGATCAACAGGGATGAACATGTCATCAAAGCGATCGGGGAAGCCAACCTCCCCAGCGCCCAGCGCGACGGAGCCACCCTCCATATGCTCATCATAGGCGGCGTGGATATACTCCTTGGTGACTGCACAAAACAAGGCAAATGATATCAGCAAAACGAAGTACATTAGCGCAGAAGTAAAGCAATGAGATTAACTTACACAAGCCGTCAACTTGGATAACGGGCTCAGTCGCGTTATCAGCCCACCTCCTGCTCATACCGACCCCCACCAGCGCCTCCTCACAAATTTTCTTGGCGGGGGATGGTTCGGCGGTCAACTTTTTAACCCAGGCGCCAGTTGGGTTTTTGAAGACACCCACATCCGCAGGCGCAGAAGAGATCGCGCGCATGGTCATGCGGATGGGGATCACACCAGCCCTGATGTAAAAAAACCTCTCAGACCAGTCATGAAGGCTCTTGAATGAAACAGTGGAGCACTTGACCTTCTGACTGCGAGGAATAAATGAGAACCAAGAATCTTGGATCTTGGGCTTATAAAAAAACTGAAAGCGCCGAGGGGTGGACTCCTCGCGCTGAGATTTGCACATGAACTCAAAGTGAGTCATGCGCACGAGTCCAAACGGATGGACTTGGGATATATGAATCCCATAAAACCTAAGCACCGCACCCACAAACCTTGTCATCGGGAGACGAAGGTTGCAGTGGGTGAAAAAATGGCAGTAAAGGGATATATAGCCGGTAGGCGGGTCCGCCGCCGTTTGCCCGGCCCCAGGCAACATGCAGCCAAACACAGGGAGAAAACCCTGAGAGGCGATAAGGCTGTCAAGATCAGCCTGCCTCAGTTTGCAGGGGATTTCATTCCACCTCTTCACGGCCTTGGTCCTCCCTACCTCCTCCAATGAGGCCTCAGCAGCCTTCTTCCCCTTGCCGGTCTTCTTCAATGTAGACATCACTAGCGATTTAACACGGCGATTGTTGGGGGAGATTGTGTGGTCTGAACTATCAGACATACAAGTGTAAAAACGAACGGAGGATGTTTCTGAAGAACAGAGATCTGGAAGCAGAAAAGTAATCGGAATAGAATGAAACAAAGGAAAACTTTGAATAAAACAGCAAAGAAGATGAAGAATAAACCTCTAAGGGCTGGCTTTTATAGGCCCAGGAGAGATAAAATTTGATACTGATCGGACTCCACGCGCCACCACTCGCAGGTGTAAGCCAACGCGAGCGCGACACGTGTCCCTGACACTGTGTGAGGGGACACGAAAAGAAACGATACAGCTGCCACCAGAGTTCACGCGCCACCACTCGCAGGTACGGACCAACGCGAGCACGACACGTGTTCCTGACACTATGTGAGGGGACATGAAAGGCAACTGTAGCACCTCGAGCACACGAAAAGTCTGACACGTCTCCATCACGTACAGGGACGACTCGTTTTCAACCAAAACGATAGATCTTCGCGCAACGACGAGTAATAAGAAGAAAAAGACAAAACCCTACTAAAAGAGCAAACTATTAAGTCTAATATCTATCTTACCTCGCTCGCGCGAGACAAGACACACATTAGACTGGGGGGGCTTGAAGAGGTATGTACCCGCCTCAACACCGAGCGAGGCGGGTCAACTCACAAGATACAGACAAGAGACTTGAAATCAAGATATTATGAAGGCACAAAGCCAAAACCTACGCGCATGGCGCATATCACATATGCTCACGCATATCACATATGCTCATGCATTACATGCTCAGGCATCACATATGCTCAGGCACCACAGATGCTCAGGCATCACACATGCTCAGGCATCACATATGCTCATGCATCACATGCTCAGGCATCACATATGCTCATGCATCACATATGCTCACGCATCACATATGCTCACGCACATCACATGCTCACGCATATCACATCTGCGCGTGGCGCATCCGTGCGTGGCGCATATCACATGCTTGTGCATCACATCTGCGCATGAAACATCTGCGCGTGAGAATAAAGAGAAGACCTCGCGCATCCTCAGGATAGGCGCATATCACACATGCACATAATCAACCTCGTCCTTATCCAAATCAGGATTAGGGCAACCTTGATTGTGCACGTCAGACAACCTTCCAGAAGGTATCTTTGTAAGGAATAAGAATATGCTGATGTTGACAGCTGCCAGATGAAAGGTGGACAACTCAGCATAACTCATGTGCTACCACGTGATTATAACCAATGAAAAAGCACCAGGTGTCCCCAAGGACACGTGGCGCAAATCAATTGGAGGAGGCCAACAAAACCCTAATTGGGTCTTAGCCCAATCAGTGGAAACCCTAGCACTATAAATACAGCATCAACTCCACAAGGAGTTACGGAATTACAGACAGTTACAGCCAGTAACACACTCAATTACATCCAATCACATCCAATTACAGAGTATTCAGCTATTAAGCAATACTCTCCAGATTTCCTTACTCTCACATTATTATCTTCTCCTACAAATACTTATTCTCACGCCGGAGGGTTACCCCAAAGAGGACCCCTCTGTCCCTTTCTGAGGGGTAAGTTGACGGTGCTGTTCATTTTGTAGGTGGAAGAACCCAGATCCAAGAGAACCATCGGTGAAGAAGTATAATCACACCCGAGGAAAGTAGATCGTCTACCAGTGAGTCGATCCACGTTTCTTCAGAAAAATTATACTCTTGCTTTAATAATCACTAACATTTAACCATAGAAAGTCATAGTTATTAAGTGTTGGTTAATTGAATCCTTTCACTAAAACAAACCCCTTTTCAAAACTGTCTTTTTGCTATCGTTTATAAATTAATCACAAAAATGTGAAAATAACCAAATCATAAACTATATTACTATACAAAATTAGCAAATCAAATTATATAATATTTAAATAAACAATCAATTACTCCGGCTCAATCTCACTTGCATTAAGGGTGAGCAAAAACAAATCATAAACAAAAACCGAATCGTTATCATATCTGAACAAAACTGACGGTTAATGTTAAGCGAATCTAAATAACCGATCATTCAGTTATGGTTACGGTTAATGAGTCTTTTTAACCGAACCAAACCTTGTATGTTTGTATTGTTCCAAATGTTGTGCATTTCTTACTATTTTCTAGTTTCTTTACTTCTAATTTCAAACATTTAAATTTATGTCGCAAGTGTCTATAACATAGTTTGAAAAACCATAATAAAGTTTTAAACTACTATATTTCATATTCGAAACTTCATAACTAAGCTAAAATATAATGATCGAACCATTTCTTAACTAGAACAATAAAAAAACAAACAAATGACCTAGACATTAATCAAACTTATCCAAACCAAACCGTAACCAACATTTAACCTATCTAAAATGGCGTAGCTTAGTTGGGGTCAGGGGTGGCCCCTGCCCCCTCAGTTTTTCGCTCGATAGGGTAAGTTTATTTTTTTCGGCCGAAAATTTTTATACATAATGTAAATTTACCTGGTTCCGACCGAAATTTTAAGCCCGTGCCCACTGTTTTTATGCTCGGTAGTGTAACTTATCCTTTTTCGGTCGAAAATTTTTATACATAGTGTAAATTTATCCGTTTCTGACCGAAATTTTGAGTCCGCCCCCCTCTAGTTTATTATTTTTTTATACATATTGAATCCGGTCCCTTGATGTGTATGTCCAAGCTTCGCCACTATCTATCTATAATTAACCGATCAGTCAATTATAGTTACGGTAAATCTCTATGACTTAACTGAACCGACATTACACACCCTAGACTTGCATTACCCAACCATTTTTCTTTTTTGAACGGCTGGAGCGTCTGGCAAAGCCAGACCACGAATAACCCGAAGGCCCCGAGATCGAATCTGGCCAAGAGGAGGGGAACACCTTGCAACCCAAAGGGCCTAGTTTTACCTCAGGGGAGACTCGAACCCGGACAACACGCGGGCGAGAACCTCGCAAGCAAGTAAACCCTTCCACCTCCGACGCAGCCGACCATCATTGGCACCTAACCATTCTTCTAGTATTCTTCTAGTGACTTATTATTTTATAAAAATTAAAGTGGGAACAAATTCTGAATTCTACCACGCGTCTACCCTCAAAACATCCTTAACTCACACAACTTCCTAGAAATTCCATCGACCCCACATCATCATCAACAAAAAACCAAAGTACACTCCAAACTCCAAACCACTTCACACTGTCACACATTTACTAATCACACAACCCGTGACCCACACGCCTCTACTCCACCACCACCACCACCACCAATGGACTTCACCACCGTCCAAGACCACCACCACCACCAACCCATCGACCACATCCTCTCCTTACCCATCCTCTTATCCGACCAAATCCATCACACCATCCAAACCTCCAAATCCCACAAACTCGAGTGCTTAGAAGTTAACAAACTCGTTTTGCATCTTTCCAACATGCTCCGCTCATTTGTCCGATTTATTAACCCCACCTCCTCCTTCTACGACCGCCCGGTCCGTCGCGTCTTCACAGACGTCACCCAAAACCTTACCCTACCTTAACCCTGGTACGGAAATGTCAGCGGCGCCTAGTATTTGTCCACGTAGGCGCCGCTGACTTTAAAAAGCTATTCACACTTCTTGACGCCTCTGTAGGCGACATGAAGTGGTTGCTTAGCATCTACGACGCTGAAAGAATCAGGAATGATGATTTTGATTCTTCCAGCGTCGTATTATCATTACCACCCATCGCGAGTAATGATCCATACTCGCGTGGGTTTGGTCGTACATTTCTACGCTTTATATTTCTCCGTTGAATGTCAAAATTGAGGTAGGCGACTGATAATGAAAGGAACAAGAAAATTATAGCTGAAGAGCTTGGGCTTCCGCCTTTGTTGAAGCTTATGAAGGAAGCTTCAACACCGGAAGCCCAAGTTTCGGCAACTACCGCGCTTGTTAGCCTTGCGGATAATCAAGACAGAGGTAGATTAATCACTAGTGAACTAGGGGTTCCGATTATTGTACAAGCGTTACAAAAGTCCCCAATTCTGGTTCAGATTTTGGTTGCGAAGTTAATTGCGGGAATGGCGGAAAACGATGAGGTTTCGCAAGAGGCGTTTGCTAGAGAGAATGTAATGAGACCTCTTGTTACGCTATTATCACTCGATAGTGTTGGTTCGATGTCCAATTATGCAACGACGTGGTCGATTAACCAGAAAGAGAGGGAAAATGAACCGTCTGAATTGAAAATTGAACTTCAAACGATATGTGCTAGGGCGTTATGGATGCTTGCTAGAGGTAATCTTGCAAATTGTAGGATATTAACCGACACGAAAGGGTTATTAGTTCTAGCTAAGCTTATAGAAACCAAAATTGGCGAGCTGCAAATCAACTGTTTGATGAATGTGATGGAGATAGCAACAGCCGCGGAGTTAAACCCTGACATGAGACGAGCTGCTTTCAGGACTAACTCCCCGGCTGCAAAAGCAGTGGTGGATCAGCTATTAAGGTTGATCCACCACTCTGAGATAGCTGGAATCAAAATTCTAGCTATCAGATCAATCGGGTCACTTGCCCGGACTTTCCCAGCTAGGGAAACCAGGGTGATTGATCCGTTGGTCAAACAACTGAGTGACCAAAACCCTGACGTGGTGACGAAATCCGCAATCGCGTTGGGGAAATTCGTGTCACCTGATAGTTTTCTCAGTCGGGAGCATTCTAAAACGATTATCGAATTCAACGGTGTGACTCCTGTAAGGAGATTATTGGGAGGGGATGATAGAACACATCATCATGCATTGGTGTTAATGTGTTACCTTGCAATGCATGATGGAAATAGTGAGGCACTTGTGGAGGCAAGGGTTTTGACAACATTAGAAGGGGTTGATAAGTCAACTTTTGGTCAACATTTTCAGTTGAGGCAGTTGGTGGTAGAAGCAGTTAATCAACTTAATATGTATCATGTTGGTGTTGTTCCTTCTCAAAAGGTGTCATACTCACCTTGAAGAATATGAGGTAGTTATTATGGTTAGGTTGTTAATTATGATGACATTGGTTTTGTAAATATAGTTAGTAAATTACCCATGTTGCACAAAGGGATTTCGGTCGTTATTGGTATGGTTTGATACGGTACGGTTCTAATACTCGGGTATTGCAACAAGAAAGATATGCCTAAGAGGATATTGACATGTGTTTTACATTAATCAAAACCAAGAAAGAGAAATTTACATAGGACGGTATTGTTTTAGCGCGTAATTTATTGTATAATAAATAGAGTCGGGTCAAAATATGGACAAGCATGGGCCATCATGGATTAAGCCCTCATTAGAGTAATCACCGGCCTATATAAAACCAATTTGTGTGGTTTATAATACATTTAGGAAAAATAAAAAAATATAATATCTCATACAACACAATTAGAAGTTACTAATTTGTCGATTTTTTCTAAAGTTGTAATAATAAGTTCTTAGCAAACAAATGCGTTTAAAATATTATCGATGTTACACGTTACATGATGGTCTAGTGGTATAATGATTGCTACCTAAAAAGTGACATGAGTTGGTCTAGTGGTATAATGATTGTTACCTAAAAAGTGACATGGGTTCAAATTGTTCTAAGTGTAAAATTATATAATATTTAAGGGTAAAAATTTGTTGTTTGAAAATAAAAAGTTAATAAACAAAAACAAAGAAAAACATATTGATTTAAATCAGCTGAAATAAAATCGATCATATTTGATTGACCACGACACCACTTACTGTACCACACTACCACACATGTACCAACATGTGAATCACTAGACAAATTTTACTTGAAAGTGTGTGTAATACATTAAAGTTGACTACCTTAATCCATTTATTTAACGAAAACCAAAAAAAGAGTTGTAATCAAATGTTCATCTAATTATTTCATGCAGGTCAACACATGCTAATAATAATAATAATAATAACTATTTGATTTGTGACCTAACCGAGTCACAACTCTCTCTTTGACCAACGCCACCGGCACAACCTTAATATTCAGTAAAAATATAATAGTTAATAATAATAGATATTTTAATAGTTTAAGGTTCGATTAGATCAAACCATGGGCTGTCTAGAAAACAAATAAAAACAATTTTTAAGCTTTGTCGTTTCTTATAATCACATTGACTTTTGCTAATTTGGTGTTTAGCGCATTGAAATAGAAAGTCAAATCATAAGGATTATCTTATATAATATGAGTTTGAGAATATCTTAAGTTGATTAATTATAAAAGTTTAAACTAAGATTATAAGTTATAACATCTCAAACGGGTAGATATTAATAACCTAGAGTGTAGATATTAACGATGAAGAACTGTTAGCCTATTCGTTGAGGGGCGTGAAAGCCCACCGCTAGAGAGCCATGTCAGTTCGTTTAACACCCAAGACACTCAATTTTGAAATTGCGTGAACGCCACTCCGCCATAAAGGTAGCGGGTGTGAATGCTTGTTTGTTTGATTTTTTAAATTATTAATTAATAATATAATAATCATTTCACTCCACCTCACTTTACCTAATTATTATTTTGCTATTTTTACTCACCCTTCCCTTTATATCTATAGTAAGTATGAAAGGTGAAAGCCATTTTACAATCTCATTGTTTACGTGTTGTGATTTGTCTCTTTCACCTTGCTCATTATACTCTTCCCATAACAGATAGTGGTAGCTTGTTAGGTGATGTTGGATATGATAGCCGCAAATGTCATATTGTGCAGTTTGTGTGTGGCCGAAGAACGAGGGGAAGTTTATGGTGTCGGATACGGTGTGTGATGTTTCAATTTTTTTGTTTTTGTAAACATATACTTCAATATACCCGACAATTAATACATTATCAAAAGCCAATTGTTCTAGCGGTAGCTCTGTGACTTTTTTTAAGAAAGGTAGAGTGTTGTCTAGTGCAATTTATTTCGTGTTGAACTAGGGGTTCTCTCATTTGTAGGTTTTTTTAATAGCGGGCATGCAAGGTCACCGTATTTTGATCTATTTAACAGCGTGTTCCCAAATGTTTAAGCCTTTACTATTAAATATATATATTATATATATATATATATATATATATATATATATATATTTTTTTTTTTTTGACTCAAATCAGTATTGACATTAAAATCCTAGAAATGTGTGGCATTGTCCCCACAACAATTTATTTCCTATTAAAAGGACAGTTCGAAGAAATTAAAACAAACGACAACATTTTCAACCACCACTATGACAACAACCTTTGACTCAAAACACGTTGCTATAGTTCTTGTGATTCTCATCATTCATAATGTTTTTCAAACAGATTCTGCTTCAATCCAACCAAATCAAGGTAAACTCATGCTTAATTTTCTTGTTTATGTTGATTTTTAGGTCAAACCGCAATTAGGGGTGTAAACGAGAGAGCCCGAGCTCGAGTTTGGCTTGATTTGAACTTTTCTTTAAAGCTTGAGCTTAGCTCAGGATCAGTTCATCTATTATTTAACTTATATATAATTTAATTATTTTTATATATATTGAGAATACCTTAAATGAGCTTAAACTCTGCTCAAGCTCGTGTAGCAGAAGTTTGTCTCAAGCTCGATTGTGAAATATGAAATTAATGCATATAAGTTCAAAATAGTTAAAAATCAAAAATATGCTTAAACCCGATAACTAAACAAGTTTATTTGAGGCTTGGGCTCGGGCTCGATAAGTCTTAGGTCATTTAGCTTTAAATCAATCTCGAGTAACTCGTGGGTAGCTCGTCTCGTTTGCACCTTAGATCGCAATATGGTAGTTGTGAAAGCTAATTCTTCTATACATGTATAGGAACTATATTTTCCGGTAGAAATAGAATGCTTAGAAAGCTGCCGACAACGCCACCACCACCGAATATAGGCCAACCACCTCATTACAAGCTACCTTGTCCACCACCATCACCACCGCCACCACCACCATTGACGTCACTCTACCACATATATCCGAGTTTTCGTACAGTTGGTAGAGGTTCACCACCGGCACCAAGAGCGAGTCGACCTCGGAATTACCGTATTTTTCTTTCACCACCACCGATGCCACCGCCACCACCACCTTCACCGTCACCGCCACCTCCACCACCACCGCCAGCATGGATGTATAGACGACCTTCGAAGTGCAACTTGGCTCCACCACCGCCTAAAAGTAGTTAAAGCTCATCAACTTTGCAATCTCCTTGATCTTTTAATGTAATTTGATTTATATTTACGGATTTGGATAAAATATAATTGACTTTTATGTTGAAAGTGTATAAATAATTTGGGTAGTTATAATAATATTAAAGTAATTATTATTATATTATAAAAATTTTAAACTAGTGTAATAATTATTGCACTATTTTATATTTAATAACATTGTAATTACTTTAGTTATTTTTATATTTAAAATGTTAGTTTAATTGTACCGGATTCCAGTCATTCCACATTTCCATCATTTTATTTACTTCCCATTTTATTTATTTAGTAGAGAAGATGTAATGAATTCTTAATTAGTTTGAATGACTCTTTTTTACTTTTTATTGATTATGAACTTGTAACCTTCTATTTCATACTCTTACCACCTTATTAAAATAGAAATTTTACCAGATTTCACCCTTATATATTTATTTAGTAGAGGAGATGTAATGATTTTTTTTCGAATGACAAAATGTACACTTTTTTTGTCGAGTAAGAATTTATAACTTTCTATTTCATACTCTTGTCACCTCATCAGAGTAGAAATGAGATGTAATGAATAACTTAATTACTGCATGATAAAAGAATTAACACTATTTTCTTTTTCTTTATGTGTACCACTTATGATGCTAAAAAGTAATAACTTAAAATCTCCGTCAATTACATATGTAGGATCATATTAGACCTTACATAATCATGCTAGTCTTAAAAACACTAAATGGAAAACATATAAAAAGTCCACTATTTTAGGGTTTAGATTGAGTCGGTTGATAGGTTGACTTGTTTAACGAGAACATGACTCTTATAATTATTTGTATGAAAACATCAATCCTAACAACAATCTTAGAATCATGTAACTCAAACATGAATGGTTAAGCCTGTTTATATAA
The DNA here is from genome assembly GCF_021521415.1 of Bidens hawaiensis. Taxonomy (NCBI): domain Eukaryota; kingdom Viridiplantae; phylum Streptophyta; class Magnoliopsida; order Asterales; family Asteraceae; genus Bidens; species Bidens hawaiensis. Next base: position 8,422 of record NW_027498305.1, on the reverse strand, counting down.
GCGTGCCAGACGGGTCGTAATCTAATTGTAAATGTGTTAGTCGGATTTGGGGTTTGTAGTAAATGGGTGAAACGGTGGTAGACAGGTTGGTAGGTTCACGAGCCGGAGAAAAAAATGAGTATGGGTCAAACCAATGAATCGGATCAGAAATTCGGTCTTAGAGACTACATTATTTAATGACCCTACGAAAGAAACAGATCAATAATTATGCCCTAACGCCACCCCGTGGCCCGTTCTAAATTTTGTCAGTATTTCCAAAATAGGTATGTTCACGAGCCGGAGAAAAAACTGAGTATGGGTCGAACCAGTGAATCGGATCAGAAATTCGGTCTTGGTGACTTCCATAATGTTTTATGACCCTACGAAAGAATCAGATCAATAATTATGCCCTGACGCCACCCCGTGGCCCGTTTGAAATTTTGCCAGTATTGCCATAGGGGTATGTTCACGAGCCGGAGAAAAAGATGAGTATGTGTCGAACCTCTGAATCGGATCAGAATTTCGATCTTGGAGACTTCCATACAATATTTTATAACCATACGAAAGAATCGGATCAATAATTATGCCCCGACGCCACCCTGTGGCCCGTTCAAAATTTCTCCAGTATTGCCAAAGGGTTATGTTCACGAGCCGGAGAAAAAACTAAGTATGGGTCGAATCACTGAATCGGATCAAAAAGTCGGTCTTGGAGACTTCCATATAATATTTTATGACCCAACGAAAGAATCGAATCAATAATTATGCCCTGACGCCACCCCATGGCCCGTTCGAAATTTTGCCAGTATTGCCAAAAAAGGTATGTTCACGAGCCGGAGAAAAAACTGATAATGGACAGAACCACTAAATAGGATTAGAAATTCGATCTTGGAGACTTCCATACAATATTTTATGACCCTACGAATGAATCAGATCAATAATTATGGACTTACGCCACCCCGTGGCCCTTTCGAAATTTTGCCAGTACTGCCAAAGGGGTAATTCGGTGAATAGCCCCATACTCAGTTTTTTCGGGCTAACGGTGACATACCCCTTTGGCCGTAGCAGCAAAATTTCGAACGGGCCACGGGAAAGCTCTAGGGACATCAATTTGATCTGATTCTTTCGTAGGGTCATAAAATATTCGATGCAGGTCTCAATGACCGAAAATATGGTCATTTTCAGTGAACAGCCCCATACTCAGTTTTTCGGACTGACGGTGAATATACCCCTTTGGCCGTAGCAGCAAAATTTCGAACGGGTCACGGGAAAGCTCTAAGGACATCAAATTGATCCGATTTTTTCGTAGGATTATAAAATATTCGATGCAGGTCTCAAGGACCGAAAATATGGTCATTTTCGGTGAATAGCTTCATACTCAGTTTTTTCGAGCTGACGGTGAACATACCCCTTTGGTTTAAGCAGCAAAATTTCGAACGGGCCACGGGAAAGCTATAAAGTCATCAAATTGATTCGATTCTTTCGTAGGGTCAAAAAATATTCGATGCAGGTCTCCAGGACCGAAAATATGGTCATTTTAGTTGAATAGCCCCATACTCAGGTTTTTCGGGCTAACGGTGAACATACCCCTTTGGCCGTAGCAACAAAATTTCGAACGGGCCACGAGAAAGCTCTAGAGACAACAAATTGATCCGATTCTTTCGTAGGGTCATAAAATATTCGATGCAGGACTCTAGGACCGAAAATATGTTTATTTTCGGTGAATAGCCTCATACTAAGTTTTTTCGGGCTGACGGTGAACATACCACTTTGGCCGTAGCAGCAAAATTTTGAACGGGCCTACGGAAAGCTTTAGGGACATCAAATTGATCCGATTCTTTCGTAGGGTCATAAAATATTTGATGTGGTCTTCAGGACCGAAAATATGGTCATTTTCGGAGAATAGCCCCATACTCAGTTTTTTTGGGTTGACGGTGAACATACCCCTTTGGCCGTAGAAGCAAAATTTTGAACGGGCCACGGGAAAGCTTTAGGGACATTAAATTGATCCGATTCTTTCGTAGGGTCATAAAATATTTGATGCAGGTCTTCAGGACCGAAAATATGGTCATTTTCGGTGAATAGCTCCAAACTCTGTTTTTTCGGGCAGACGGTGATCATACCCTTTTGGCCGTAGCAGCAAAACGTTGAACGGGCCTCGGGAAAGCTTTAGGGACATCAAATTGATCCAATTATTTCGTAGGGTCATAAAATATTCGATGCAGGTTTTCATGACCGAAAATATGGTCATTTTCGGTGAATAGCCCCATACACAGTTTTTTTGGCCTGACGGTGAACATACATACCCCTTTAGCAGTAGCAGCAAAATTTCGAACGGGCCACGGGAAAGCTCTAGGGACATCAAATTGATTCGATTCTTTCGTAGGATTATAAAATATTCGATGCAGGTCTCAAGAACCGAAAATATGGTCATTTTCGGTGAATAGCTCCATACTCAGTTTTTTCGAGCTGACGGTGAACATACCTCTTTGGTTTTAGCAGCAAAATTTCGAACGGGCCACGGGAAAGCTATAAGGTCATCAAATTGATTAGATTCTTTTGTAGGGTCAAAAAATATTCGATGCAGGTCTCCAGGACCAAAAATATGGAAATTTTAGTTGAATAGCCCCATACTCAGGTTTTTCGGGCTAACGGTGAACGTACCCCTTTGGCCGTAGCAACAAAATTTCGAACGGGCCACGAGAAAGCTCTAGAGACAACAAATTGATCCGATTCTTTCGTAGGGTCATAAAATATTCGATGCAGGTCTTTAAGGACCGAAAATATGGTCATTTTCGGTGAATAGCTCCATACTCAGTTTTTTCTAGCTCACGGTGAACATACCCCATTAGCCGTAGTAGCAAAATTTTGAACGGGCCTAGGGAAAGCTATAAAGAAATCAAATTGATTCGATTCTTTCTTAGGGTCAAAAAATATTCGATGCAGGTCTCCAGGACCGAAAACATGGTCATTTTAGTTGAATAGCCCCATACTCAGGTTTTTCGGGCTAACGGTGAACATACCCCTTTGGCCGTAGCAACAAAATTTCGAACGGGCCACGATAAAGCTCTAGAGACAACAAATTGATCCGATTCTTTCGTAGGGTCATAAAATATTCGATGCAGGACTCTAGGAACGAAAATATGGTTATTTTCGGTGAATAGCCTCATACTAAGTTTTTTCAGGCTGACGGTGAACATACCCCTTTGGCCGTAGTAGCAAAATTTTGAACGAGCCTAGGGAAAGCTTTAGGGACATCTAATTGATCCGATTCTTTCGCAGGGTCATAAAATATTTGATGTGGTATTCAGCACCGAAAATATGGTCATTTTCGGAGAATAGCCCCATACTCAGTTTTTTTGGGCTGACGGTGAACATACCCTTTGGCCGTAGAAGCAAAATTTCGAACGAGCCACGGGAAAGCTTTAGGGACATTAAATTGATCTGATTCTTGCGTAGGGTCATAAAATATTCGACGTAGGTCTCCAGGACCGAAAATATGGTCATTTTCGGTGAATAGCTCCAAACTCTGTTTTTTCGAGCTAACGGTGAACATACCCCTTTGGTCGTAGTAGCAAAATTTTGAACGTGCCTCGGGAAAGATTTAGGAATTCAAATTGATCCAATTATTTCGTAGGGTCATAAAATATTCGATGCAGGTCTCCAGGCCCGAAAATATGGCCATTTTCGGTGAATAGCCCCATACTCAGGTTTTCGGGCCGACGGTGAACATACCCCTTTGGCCGTAGCAGCAAAATTTCGAACGGGACACGGGAAAGCGCTAGGGACATCAAATTGATCCGATTCTTTCGTAGGTATATAAAATATTCGATGTAGGTCTCAAGGATCGAAAATATGGTTATTTTCGGTGAATAGCTCCATACTCAGTTATTTCGAGCTGACGGTGAACATACCCCTTTGGTCGTAGAAGAAAATTTTCGAACGGGCCACGGGAAAGCTATAAGGACATCAAATTGATTCGATTCTTTCGTAGGGTCAAAAATATTCGATGCAGGTCTCCAGGACTGAAAATATGGAAATTTTAGTTGAATAGCCACATACTCAGGTTTTTCGGGCTAACGGTGAACATACACTTTTGGCCGTAGCAACAAAATTTCGAACGGGCCACGGGAAAGCTCTAGAGAAAACAAATTGATCCGATTCTTTCGTAGGGTCATAAAATATTCGATCCAGGACTCTAGGACCGAAAATATGGTTATTTTCGGTGAATAGCCTCATACTAAGTTTTTTCAGGCTAAAGGTGAACATACCCCTTTGGCCGTAGCAGCAAAATTTTGAACGGGCCTAGGGAAAGCATTAGGCACATCAAATTGATCCGATTCTTTCGTAGGGTCATAAAATATTTGATGTGGTTTTCAGGACCGAAAATATGGTCATTTTCGGAGAGTAGCCCCATACTCAGTTTTTTTGGGCTGACGGTGAACATATCCCTTTGGCCGTAGAAGCAAAATTTTGAACGGGCCACGGGAGAGCTTTAGGTACATTAAATTGATCTGGTTCTTGCGTAGGGTCATAAGATATTCGATGTAGGTCTCCAGGACCGAAAATATGGTCATTTTCGGTGAATAGCTCCAAACTCTGTTTTTTCGGGCTGACGGTGAACATACCCCTTTGGCCGTAGCAGCAAAAGTTGAACGGGTCTCGGGAAAGCTTTAGGGAAATCAAATTAATCCGATTATTTCGTAGGGTCATAAAATATTCGATGCAGGTTTTCATGACCGAAAATATGGTCATTTTCGGTGAATAGCCACATACACAGTTTTTTTGGCCTGACGGTGAACATACAAACCCCTTTAGCCGTAGCAGAAAAATTCCGAACGGGCCACGGGAAAGCTCTAGGGACATTAAATTGATCCGATTCTTTCGTAGGATTATAAAATATTCGATCCAGGTCTCAAGGACCGAAAATATGGTCATTTTCGGTGAATAGCTCCATACTCAGTTTTTTCGAGCTGACGGTGAACATACCCCTTTGGTTTTAGCAGCAAAATTTCGAACAGGCCACGGGAAAGCTATAAGGTCATCAAATTGTTTCGATTCTTTCGTAGGGTCAAAAAATATTCGATGCGGGTCTTCAGGACCGAAAATATGGTCATTTTAGTTGAATAGCCCCATACTCATTTTTTTCGGGCTGACGATGAACATACCCCTTTGGGCGTAGCAGCAAAACTTTGAACGGGCCATGGGAAAGCTTTAGGGACATCAAATTAATCCGATTCTATTGTAGGGTCATAAAATATTCGATGCAGGTCTTCAGGACCGAAAATATGGTCATTTTCGGTAAATAGCCCCATACTCAGTTTTTTCGGGCTGATGGTGAACTTACCACTTTGGCCGTAGAAGCAAAATTTCGAACGGGCCACGGGAAAGCTCTAAGGACATCAAATTGATTCGATTCTTTCGTAGGGTCATAAAATATTTGATGCAGGTCTTCAGGACCGAAAATATGGTCATTTTCGGTGAATAGCCCCATACACAGTTTTTTCGGGCTGACGGTGAACAATACCTCGTTGGCTATAGTAGTAAAATTTCGAACGGGGCACGAGACAAGCTCTAGGGACATCAAATAGATCCGATTCTTTCGTAGGCTCATAAAATATTCGATGCAGGTCTCCAGGACCGAAAATATGGTCATTTTCGGTGAATAGCTCCATTCTCAGTTTTTTCGGGTTGACGGTGAACATACCCCTTTGGCCGTAGCAGCAAAATTTCGAATGGGCCACGGGAAAGCTCTAAGGACATCAAATTGATCCGATTCTTTCGTAGGGTCATAAAATATTCGATGCAGGTCTCCAGGACCGAAAATATAGTCATTTTCGTTGAATAGCCCTGTACTCAGTTTTTTCGGGCTGACGGTGAACATACCCCTTTGGGCGTAGCAGCAAAACTTTGAACGGGCCATGGGAAAGCTTTCGGGACATCAAATTGATCCTATTCTTTCGTAGGGTCACAAAATATTCGATGCAGGTCTTCAGGACCGAAAATATGGTCATTTTAGGTAAATAGCCCCACACTCAGTTTTTTCGGGCTGACGGTGAACATACCCCTTTGGCCGTAGCAGCAAAATTTCTAACGGGCCACGAGAAAGATCAAGGGACAACAAATTGATCCGTTTCTTTCGTAGGGTCATAAAATATTTGATGCAGGTCTTCAGGACCGAAAATATAGTCATTTTCGGTGAATAGCTCCAAACTCTATTTTTTCGGGCTGACTGTGAACATACCCCTTTAGCCGTAGCAGCAAAATGTTGAACGGGCCCCAGGAAAGCTTTAGGGACCTCAAATTGATCCGATTATTTCGTAGGGTCATAAATATTCGATGCAGGTTTTCATGACCGAGAATATGGTCATTTTCGGTGAATAGCCCCATACACAGTTTTTTCGGCCTGACGGTGAACAATACCTCGTTGGCTATAGCAGTAAAATTTCGAACGGGGCACGAGACAAGCTCTAGGGACATCAAATTGATCCGATTCTTTCGTAGGCTCATAAAATATTCGATGCAGGTCTCCATTACCGAAAATATGGTCATTTTCGGTGAATAGCTCCATTCTCAGTTTTTTCGGGTTGACGGTGAACATACCCCTTTGGCCGTAGCAGCAAAATTTCGAATGGGCCACGGGAAAGCTCTAAGGACATCAAATTGATCCGATTCTTTCGTAGGGTCATAAAATATTCGATGCAGGTCTCCAGGACCGAAAATATAGTCATTTTCGTTGAATAGCCCTGTACTCAGTTTTTCGGGCTGACGGTGAACATACCCCTTTGGGCGTAGCAGCAAAACTTTGAACGGGCCATGGGAAAGCTTTCGGGACATCAAATTGATCCGATTCTTTCGTAGGGTCACAAAATATTCGATGCAGGTCTTCAGGACCGAAAATATGGTCATTTTAGTTAAATAGCCCCACACTCAGTTTTTTCGGGCTGACGGTGAACATACCCCTTTGGCCGTAGCAGCAAAATTTCTAACGGGCCACGAGAAAGATCAAGGGACAACAAATTGATCCGTTTCTTTCGTAGGGTCATAAAATATTTGATGCAGGTCTTCAGGACCGAAAATATAGTCATTTTCGGTGAATAGCTCCAAACTCTATTTTTTCGGGCTGACTGTGAACATACCCCTTTGGCCGTAGCAGCAAAATGTTGAACGGGCCCCAGGAAAGCTTTAGGGACCTCAAATTGATCCGATTATTTCGTAGGGTATTAAAATATTCGATGCAGGTTATCATGACCGAGAATATGGTCATTTTCCGTGAATAGCCCCATACACAGTTTTTTCGGCCTGACGGTGAACAATACGTCGTTGGCTATAGCAGTAAAATTTCGAACGGGGCACGAGACAAGCTCTAGGGACATCAAATTGATCCGATTCTTTTGTAGGCTCATAAAATATTCGATGCAGGTCTCCAGGACCGAAAATATTGTCATTTTCGGTGAATAGCTCCATTCTCAGTTTTTTCGGGTTGACGGTGAACATACCCCTTTGGCCGTAGCAGCAAATTTCGAATGGGCCACGGGATAGCTCTAAGGACATCAAATTGATCCGATTCTTTCGTAGGGTCATAAAATATTCGATGCAGGTCTCCAGGACCGAAAATATAGTCATCTTCGTTGAATAGCCCTGTACTCAGTTTTTTTCGGGCTGACGGTGAACATACCCCTTTGGGCGTAGCAGCAAAACTTTGAACGGGCCATGGGAAAGCTTTAGGGACATCAAATTAATCCGATTCTATTGTAGGGTCATAAAATATTCGATGCAGGTCTTCAGGACCGAAAATATGGTCATTTTCGGTAAATAGCCCCATACTCAGTTTTTTCGGGCTGATGGTGAACTTACCACTTTGGCCGTAGAAGCAAAATTTCGAACGGGCCACGGGAAAGCTCTAAGGACATCAAATTGATTCGATTCTTTCGTAGGGTCATAAAATATTTGATGCAGGTCTTCAGGACCGAAAATATGGTCATTTTCGGTGAATAGCCCCATACACAGTTTTTTCGGGCTGACGGTGAACAATACCTCGTTGGCTATAGCAGTAAAATTTCGAACGGGGCACGAGACAAGCTCTAGGGACATCAAATTGATCCGATTCTTTCGTAGGCTCATAAAATATTCGATGCAGGTCTCCAGGACCGAAAATATGGGTCATTTTCGGTGAATAGCTCCATTCTCAGTTTTTTCGGGTTGACGGTGAACATACCCCTTTGGCCGTAGCAGCAAAATTTCGAATGGGCCACGGGAAAGCTCTAAGGACATCAAATTGATCCGATTCTTTCGTAGGGTCATAAAATATTCGATGCAGGTCTCCAGGACCGAAAATATAGTCATTTTCGTTGAATAGCCCTGTACTCAGTTTTTTCGGGCTGACGGTGAACATACCCCTTTGGGCGTAGCAGCAAAACTTTGAACGGGCCATGGGAAAGCTTTC